>NW_016827513.1:252909-273366 GCF_001698545.2 Rhinopithecus bieti
AAGAACAGAAATTATAACAAACTGTCTCTCAGACCACAGTGCAATCAAACTAGAAGTCAGGACTAAGAAATTCAGTCAAAACCGCTCAACTACATGGAAACTGAACAACCTGCTCCTGAATGACTACTGGGTACATAACGAAATGAAGGCAGAAATAAAGATGTTCTTTGAAACCAATGAGAACAAAGATACAACATTACCAGAATCTCTGGGACACAATTTAAAGCAGTGTGTAGAGAAATTTATAGCACTAAATGCCCACAAGAGAAAGCAGGAAAGATTTAAAATTGACACCCTAATATCGCAATTAAAAGTACTAGAGAAGCAAGAGCAAACACATTGAAAAGCTAACAGAAGGCAAGAAATAACTAAGATCAGAGCAGAACTGAAGGAGATAGAGAGACACAAAAAACCCCCCCAAAAATCAATGAATCCAGGAGCTGGTTTTTTGAAAAGATCAACAAAATTGATAGACAGCTAGCAAGACTAATAAAGAAGAAAAGAGAGAAGAATCAAATAGATGCAATAATCTATTAGTTTCATATTTTACTGGAAATAAACCTTCTGTCCTCAGTCCTCCCACTCCAGGTCAGCCTGGCTCCTATCCAGACCCACCCACAGCTGTTGTCTCAGGACTTCCTGCCTCTTCTCTTCTGTGCTGGATTCTGTTTTCTTGATCCCATGGTTGCACTTTAGTTCTTTCATTTTCTTGTTTGCATGAGCACATCCACTTCTACAGTGGCTTAGTAAGAAAGTGGTCATGGAGATAAACTTTGGAGGCCTTACATGTCTAAAAATTCCTTTATTTTACCCCCATTAGTTGTATGGGGCTTTTTTTTTTTTTTCAGACTTAGAGAAGACTTGACTTGCAAGAATATTACAAAAAGTGTTCATACCAATTCGCCAATTGTTAACCTTTTGCCATATTTGTTGAATCACATCTTTTCTCTAAATTGTAAGTGCATACTTTTTTTGTGTGTGAACCATTTGAGGATTAGTTGCAGTTATCCTTACGTTGGATGATAGTTTGGCCAAATATAGAATTCTAAACTGGACATCATTTTCTCTCAGAATTTTGAAAGCATTGGTCTATTAGCCTTAGGCTTCTGTTGTTGCTGTTGGAAGGCTAGCATCATTCTGACTCCTGCCCTTTAAAAGTGACTTGTTTGTTCTATCTCTATGCTTTTTGAACTTTCTTTCATCTTTGGTGTTCTGAACTTTTATGATGTACCTTAATCCAAGTTTCCTTCCCTTAATTGTGTTGAGTACTTTTCAATATGGCAACTCATGACGTTCAGTTCTGGGAATTTCTTTGATAATTTCCTCTGTCCATTTTCTTACTTTTCTGGAACTCCTATTAGCAAGATGTTGGAACTCCTAAATTGATCCTATAATTATATTCTCTTTTTTCTCCAGTTTTTCTTTCTTTGCCATTCATTTCATTTTCTAAGAGATGTCTTCACCTTTATCTTCTGCCCCTTCTATTAAATTCTTTTTTTTTAGACATGGGGTTTTGCTCTGCCATCCAGGCTTCAGTGCAGTGGTGCAATCATAGCTCACCGCAGCCTTGAACTCCTGGGTTCAAGTGATCCTCCTGGCTCATCCTCCCAAGTTGCTGGGACCACAGGCATGCACCATCATGACCAGTCAATTTTAAAATTTTTCTCTTGTTGAGATGGAGTCTTTCTATGCTGCCTAGGCTGGTCTTGAACCCTTGGCCACAAGGGATCCCACCATCTCAGCCTTCCAAAGTACTGGCATCACAAGCGTGAGCCACCATGACTGCCTAACTTTCTAATTTTGTCTATACTCCTTTTTCATTTTCAAAAGCTCTTCCTTGTTACTGGGATGTGCCTTTTCTGTGGCATCCTATTCTTTTTATGTATGCAATATGTTTATTATTCTATCCTTCTGAAGATATTAAGTATAGTGGTCCCCCCTGAGGTTTCTTTTGCCCTTTGCATTGCCTCTGGATTAATTTTCTATTTGTTTACTTTTGACTTTGCTTTTCACATTACAGGCTCCCTTTAATTGCTTGGTAATTCTTGGGTCTGTATTCACAGGTCCATAAACATGAGGCACTGAAAAGCTCATTAGAAATTCTCTGACAGTGAATGGAGCTCACTGTAGGTAAAAGAGAAGAGCCCTGCTCATTTCACTGGGAGGATCTATCTATAAGTCCTTTCTCCATGCTGTTCTCCTTCTTAAGGGAGGAATCCTGCCTAGAGGGTTCAAGTATGGCTGCCAGCATTTTGGGACTGAGTGGGAAAAGGAGCTGGGGTTATCAAGTCTTAGCCATTAGGCTTGTGCCTAATCCCATGGTTTTCAGTAGGGTATCTCATCTCCTCTCCCTTGCTTAGCTCTGAGTTAGGAGAGCCAATCTGTTAACTTCAGAGGATAAACCCCGACCTTCCCCTGGGGTAGGAGAGGGGCAAGTGCCTGGCTGCACAGGGCCCAACTGCACTTTATGAGACTTTGAGCAAATCCTCAGTTTTGGGCCTCACTCTCCACCCTGGGCTTCTAAAGTGCTGTGCTTCCAATTTCTGACTTTTCCTGGGTTCTATGGCACTAACTGGTTAGTGTGGCAGAGGTCATGCGATGGGTCCAACATGTCATTGTGTCTTCCCAGGAGTCTAAACATACCAGAGTTTATGACCTTTCTTGCAGTTAGGTTGGATAAGTGACTGAATTGTAATTAGTGGGAGTGATGTCCACCCCTTTCAGACCTGGGCCTAAAAAACAGCCTCTAGTCCTCTCCAGACTGTAGGGAGTGGGGTGGGCCCAGAGCACCTGGGCCTTCGCTCTATAGCAGGCCCTTTAAACTAGGGATGAAAGAGTTGGGCCCTGAGGCCCCTGGGATTTGTTCTTATCTTTAGCTGAGATATACATATTTCTCCCTCACACACATGCACACATACATACATATATATTTGCTATAGAGCTCTCTGCATCCAAGACACAGTCAATTCCAGAGTACCAGGGGAGCAAGGCCTGGGCTCCCAGGAACCTGAGAATTGGGAGCATAGGAAAAATAATCCTTCACTAGTTTGCTTTCTGTTGTGGCGGGAGAGTGGCAGACAGAGGCAAAGGAAAAGACCCTATTATCTTCACTTCACTCTCTAACTGCATTATGAAGAACGCCTTGTGGTTAAAAAAAGTGTAAAAATGGCTAGAAATGGTAAAAAGAAAAAAAAGGCTAGAAATCTGCATCCTACTTAGATAGATGGGATGGGTTGGTTTGTTATCTTAGATCTAGCTGATAAACACAGCTAGGCACAGATTTTAGGCAGGTAAGCAAGTGACTTTAAGTCTGTCTCCAGCATATAGACATATTTGATATTTCATTTGGGGACATAAATGTTAATTTCATTAGTGACTAATAATAAACAGTATGATATGTGTTTCCCTTGACTTAGAAAAGTTCGCCCTTCAGCAGTTCGCTCTGGGGGCCCCTTGCCAGTTCCACAACTGTTACAAGGTGAAGCCAAGAGGTGCACACACACACACCCTGCTACCTACACTCCCCCTGGATTCTTCCCTCTCAGCCCAAGCTCCTCTTTCCTTTTCTAGCCCTTTCCTCCCACATTTCCCACACTTACACAAGCCCACTTCTGGGGAGTTCCCTAAACAGTTAAACAAAGATCATTGAAAATTCGTATAATTGATTTCTGTATTCCCAGACTGATTTACATTTTGAAAGCTTACCACTGGGCAGTATATAATAGTATCATTTGTAGTTGATTTGAATATGGCATTTATGGTCAATAAAAAAGGAGGGTTAAGATTAAGCTGTCAGCACTCAGCTACCTACTATATCAGTGCTGTGAGAAAATCCAACTTGCCCCAGAATGCCTTCTCCAGGCACAGCCCCTGCTGCGATTGTGAGCCTCTTTCCTGTTCTTCCTGTGTGGAGATGACCCTGTTGACTGACTCCCCACAGCATTGGTTCCAAGCTGCTTTTTCCAATGCATTAAGGCCATTATCTGCAGGAATGAGCAATGCCAAGTGCTTTATTCAGAGCTCTATCTGGCACTTGAACTGGTGTCTTCAAAAGCAGGACTGCCTTTTCTCCAGAGAGATACCTGCAGAAACTGGCTTTCAATAAAGCTGAAAGGAATGCACCCTGGGGTAGCTTACTTTGTACATTGCCATCCTGATAATAAACAGCTCTTCTACTCTGGCCAGCCAGCCTGCTAGTCAACTTTTTGTGTGATTTCCTTGAAGATGAGGTTGCCGAAATGAGGAGTACACAGCGTCAAAACAGAAAGTTACAGGACTGCAGTTACGGGAGATGATGGTTAGTCACACAGTTTAATAATCTCAAATTCCTGATTTCTCATTTCCCTTTTTCCCACCACCTTTTCCCATGCACAGTCAAGAAACTATATCAGTGCTGAGCATGGTGGCTCACGCCTAGAATCCCAGCACTTTGGGAGGTTGAGGTGGGTGGATCACTTGAGGTCAGGAGTTTGAGACCAGCCTGGCCAACATGGTGAAACCCCGTCTCTACCAAAAATACAAAAATTAGCCAGGCATGCTAGTGCATGCCAGTAGCAATCCCAGTCATTCGGGAGGCTGGGGCACAAGAATCGCTTGAACCTGGGAGGCAGAGTTTGCAGTGACTCAAGATCGTGCCACTGCACTGTAGCCTGGGCGACAGAACAAAACTCTGTCTCAAATAAATAAATAAATAAATAAACAAATAAATAAATAAATAAAAGAAAAGAAGAAATTATATCAGTGGTTGGCAGCTTCCTCTGCCGGAAACAGTCACCACTGCTATCTTCTCCCAACACCAGTAACAGCAGTAGGACTCCCTGAATAAACACTTAGAAGGCAAAGATAAAGAAGGGTGGAATAAACAAATAAGAAGTCACTGTTCCTCATGGAGTAAACCATTCCCTTCTCTGATTGCCTGAAGCCAACCACGGGACAGCAGGACTGGCTACATAATTTTCCAGCCTAGTATAAAATGACAGTGCAGGCCCTTGTTCAAAAGGCTAGGAAGAAAAAGTGCCATTAAAAGTGCTAAAATACAAAGCTTTTCCTCTCTTTCACCATCTCTCTCGACCTGTCGGTCATGGTGTGCTTTTAAAATTTGCTCTTTAATATAGCTTGCCTTTGGGCAGGGGATACTCCCAGGGTAAGTGTGAGTCCTCACTGGCTCAGGGGCCACCGTCTCTCCAGCCACAGGCCAATGCTTGGCGCTGGGCCAACCTGCGGCAGATGGTTGACCCTGAAGGGATTGAAACCTCAGTACCAGCACAAGCTCAGTGCCTGGATTGGGGGTGGGGCAGAGGCGAGTTGCCCCCTAACGGTTATGGTGCTACCAGGTCCTGCTGCAAAGAGACCCTGGATGCCCAGCCTCAAGTCTTCCCGGGTGCAACCCAGGTCCCTATTGAAATCAGAGGATGACAGCAGAATATCACCCCCCAACCCCCATGTCTGCCAGACACAACCCAGTTGCCATCCCAGGTAAAGGCAGGCAGGGGCCATAGTGGGGAGAGCAGATGTGGAGAGGGGGTGGCTGGCAGGGTCCCAGGAACCAGACAATGGAGAACAGGCTGCCAAGGACCTATTCTCAGGGAGGTGGAGAGCTGGCAGCAGGCAGAACCACATGTAAGCTAATGGCACGTGCTCCAATGTCCATTGGACTTCACTTGCAAAACACAAATTCAAAGATTAAATTATTAAGAATATCAAGACAGCAACTGCAGAGCATTAAACTCCAAGCATGCAGGGCTCTTCTGAACCTGGGGCCATGTGCAGCTGCACTGTTCGCATACCCATGAAGTCCGTCCTGTGCAACCAAATTACTGAAATCAGTGAAGATCCAGAACATGTGTGTTTAAAAACATGTGTGTAGCATTTCTCATACACTGCCTTGTACATAGTCTTATTTCTATACTACCCTCTTTCCTTGCTGGATGCCATCTGCATAGCCTAGCTCCTGTGCTTTCAGGCTAATCTCTAGCATGTTAGAGCCCCCCTCTCTAACCCTGAACTGTAAAACAGAAACAATAACAATAATCTCATAAAAGTGTTGTGAGAACCAAATGAAGTAAAGCTTAGAAGCCATTTAGCCCAGAGTCTGACACATGTTTTTTTGTTTGTTTGTTTTGTTTTTGAGATGGAGTCTCACTCTGTCACCCAGACTGGAGTGCATTGGCGTGATCTCCACTCACTGCAACCTCTGCCTCTCAAGTTCAAGCTGTTCTCCTGCCTCAGCCTCCCTGTAGCTGGGACTACAGACGCACGCCACCATGCCCGGCTAATTTTTGTATTTTTAGTAGAGATGGGGGTTTCACCATGTTGGTCAGGCTGGTCTCGAACTCCTGACCTCGTGATTCGCCCACCTCAGCCTCCCAAAGTGCTGGGACTACAGGCATGAGCCACCGTTCCCGGCCAAGGCACATGTTTTATGCATGTGAACACACACACACACACACACACACACGTGCCCACATACACTGATAGGAATGCATCTCTGTTATGATGCATACGGACAGTACCAGAGTACACAGAACATACTTAATACGTCTATCTTTAGACAAAAGAACACAGGGTGAACATGTTTTAAGTGTCAATCTGGCTAATGTATATTTTAAATGAAATGTAGCGCAAATATAAGTCTATTAAATTAAAGAGAGACTAGAAAAGGCTTTTTCAAAAATTCAAGTCATAAGGTAGAGTAATTCTGAAAGTAAACTCAATTTAGCTAAACACAAGGCAAAATAAAGTCTTAAAAGCCCGATAAAGATAATTTCAGTATGAAAAGTAGGTCTTCTAAGGAAAGAGGAAGGAAATTGGAATTGGTTAGCATGGAGGAGAGAAAGAGAAAGAGAACATCAAGATAGTGAAATTGCTCTCAATTAAAAGGGGAAGATTAAAGTGTATATTTTGTGGCCTGGGGCAGTGGCTCACTCCTGTAATCCCAGCACTTTGGGAGGCTGAGGAGGATTACTTGAGCCCAGGAGTTTGAAACCAGTGTAGCCAACATGGTGAAACCCTGTCTCTACTGAAAACACAAAAATTAGATGGGTGTGGTGGCACACACCTGTAGTTCCAGCTACTAGGGAGACTGAGACATGAGAATCACTTGAACCAGGGAGGTGTAGGTTCCAGTGAGCCGAGACTGTGCCACTGCACTCCAGCCTAGGCAACACAGAGAGGCTCTGTCTTAAAAAAATAATAAATAGTAGATTCTGAAATAGCTTTCCTTGCATGTCTAAAATAAAAGTATTGTATGTAAAAAAATAAAATAAAATAAAGGGTACATTTTGTTACAAAAGTAATTCATATTTATCATAGAAATATTCAAAAATACACATAAGCAAAAAGAAGAAAATGTAAAATATGCATAATCCCACCACTCTCATATAGCAAACAAGTTCATATTAACTGATTATCCTACTGTAAATGTACTCTCCTGACTCACCTGGAGTTAGGTGTGGACATGTGGACTTTCACTGGTCAATGAAACATGAGAAGTGACGTTTTTCACTTCTGGGCTGAAGTTAAAAAAAAAACTTTATTTCTAAATGTGCACTTTATTGTACATCAATTATATCTCAATAAAGATAGACATGTGTATATATATACACACACACTAAAGTTTACACTTAAATTTTATATTCAGATACATAAGCTTTATATATATATGTAAGCTTTACAGTAAACTGCATGTTTAAAGTCTACAATTTTCTTTTTTTTTGAGATGGAGTTTCACTCTTGTCACCCAGACTGGAGTGCAATGGCACGATCTCTGCTCACTGCAACCTCTGCCTCCCAGGTTCAAGCGATTCTTCTATCTCAGCCTCCCAAGTAGCTGAGATTACAGGTAGCCTGCTACCACGCCAGGCTAATTTTTTGTATTTTTGGTAGAGATGGGGTTTCACCATGTTGGCTAGGCTGGTCTCGAACTCCTGACCTCAGGTGATCCACCCACCTCAGCCTCCCAAAGTGCTGGCATTACAGGTGTGAGCCACTGTGCTCAGCCCAAGTCTACAATTTTTACATGTGTATACACCCATGAAATCCTCACTGCAACTGAGACAGTGAACATAGCTATTACCCCCAAAAGTTTTCTCATAAGCCATTGTAATCCCTCCCTCCCACACCATCTCATCTCCCACCTCTAAGCAGACACTGATCTGCTTTATGTCACTATGGACTGTTTGCATTTTCTAGTTTTATATAAATTTAATCATATAGTATGTACTCTTTTTTTTAAGCAGGCTTCTTTCACTCAGCATGATAATTTTAAGATTCCTCCATATGTTGTATATAGCAATCATTATTTTTATGGCTGAGTAGTATTCCATTTTACAGATATGCCATAGTTTATCCATTCACCTCTTGATGGATGGTGGAGCTGTTCCCAGCTTTCAGCTATTACAAATAAAGTTTTTATGAATATTTACATAAAAGTATTATATGGTTATATATATTAATTTCCTCCAGTAAATATCCAGGAGTGAAATGAGTGGATCATGCTGTCATTACATGTTCAACTTCTTTTTTTTTTTTTTTTTTTTTTTTGAGACGGAGTCTTGCTCTGTCGCCCGGGCTGGAGTGCAGTGGCCAGATCTCAGCTCACTGCAAGCTCCGCCTCCCAGGTTTACACCATTCTCCTGCCTCAGCCTCCCGTGTAGCTGGGACTACAGGCACCCGCCACGTCGCGCAGCTAGTTTTTTGTATTTTTTAGTAGAGACAGAGTTTCACCGTGTTAGCCAGGATGGTCTCGATCTCCTGACCTCATGATCCGCCCGTCTCGGCCTCCCAAAGTGCTGGGATTACAGGCGTGAGCCACCACCCGCGGCCTATATTGATTAACTTTCAAATGTTAAACCCTGCATTCCAATGATAAATCTCACTTGGCCACATGATATATTGTCCTTTTAATAATTGTTGAATTCAATTTGCTACCATTTTGTATATGGCTCATTTATGAGAGATATTGGTCTATAGTATTCTTTTCCTGTAATGTTTTTGTCTGATTTTGTTTTAAGGGTAATCCTGGCCTTGGAGAAAGAATTGGGAACTATTCCCCTATTTTAAATATTTTTGAAAACTTTGTGTAGAATTGGTATTACTTGTTTTCCTTAAGTGTTTGATAGAATTCACCCACAAAGTCATCTGGGCCTGGAGTTTTCTTTGTGACAGGTTTTTGAACTATATCATTTTCTCTAATAAGCACAGGGCTATTTAGACTATTTATTTCTTTTTGAGTGAGTTCTGGTAATTTGTGACATTCAAGGAAATTATTAATTTCATCTAAATTGTCATATTTATTGGCTTAAATTGTTCATAATATTCCCTTATTATTCTTATAATATCTGTAGCATCTGAAATGATGTCACCTGTCTTATTCCTCTCATTGTCATTTGCTTATTCATCTTTCACTAATATGTCTAGCAACATTTTAAAATCAATTTTATTGATTTTCTCAAAGAACCATCTTTCGATTTCATTGATTTTATCTATTGTTTTTCTATTTTCTTTTTTTGAGATGGAGTTTCACTCATCACCCAGGCGAGAGTGCAATGGCACAATCTCGGCTCACTGCAACCTTCACCTTCAGGTTCAAGCAATTCGCCTTCCTCAGCCTCCCGAGTAGCTGGGATTACAGGTGCCTGTCACCACGCCTGGCTAACTTTTGTATTTTTAGTAGAGACAGTTTCACCATGTTGGCCAGGCTGGTCTTGAACTCCTCACCTCAGGTGATCTGCCTGCTTCGACCTCCCAAAGTGCTGGGATTACAGACGTGAGCCACCGCACCTGGCCTGTTTTTCTGTTTTCTATTTCACTAATTTTGTCTTGATCTTAATTTTTGTTTTCTTCTGCTTAGTTTTATTTAATTGTCTCTGCTTTTCCAGTGCCTTAAAAGTGGAAGCTGAGGTTATTGATTTGAAAACTTTCTTTTACTATAAGTGTTTGGTGCTATAAATTTCCCACTAAAAACTGCCTTAACAACATCTCAAAAGTTCTGACTTGTTATGTTTTCTTTTAAAATTTTCAGCTGAATTTAAAATTTGTTTTTTATTTTATCTATTCAAAATAATTTTAATCACTTTTAATTTATTCTACCTATATGTTATTTAGAAGTATATCATTTAGTATCCAAATATTTGGGAATTTATCTAAAAATATATGTTATTAATATCTAATTTAACTCCATTATTGTCAAAGAACATACTTTGCGTGGCTTGAAACTTTTTGAATTTATTTGAGACTTGTTTTATGACCAGAATATGATCTATTTTGGTGAATGTTCCATACACACTTGAGAACAATATGTATTTGACTGTTATTGGTGTTTGGTAAGTGATAATCAAGTCAAGTTGGTTAATATTACTTACATCTGCTTTATCCTTGCTGAATTTCTGCAAACAGTATTGAAATCTCCAATTCAACTTGTGGATTTGTCTACTTGACACTATCGATTTTTGTTTCATGTGTTTTGAAGCTCTGTCACTAAGTGCGTCATTTTGATTATCATTATGAAATGAACCATTGTCCACAGTGATATTCTTTGTTCTGAGATCTACTTAGTCTAAAACTAGTTCAGGTATTCTACCTTTCTTATGGTTCATCGTTTTCTCTTCTTTTACTTTGAACTTAGATCACTTGGTTATGGTGGTGTCTGTCAGGTTTTTTAAATGAAAAGTTGTTATTGTTCTCTTTGTAATTAGTAATCATCTGTGGAGAGATACTTAAAAACTATCCTGTTTCTTTCTTTCTTTCTTTCTTTTTTTTTTGTGAGACAGAGTCTTGCTTTGTCACACAGGCTACAGTGCAGTGACTCGATCTTTGCTCACTGCAACCCCTGCCTCCCTGGTTCAAATGATTCCCCTGCCTCAGCCTCTTGAGTAGCTGGGATTACAAGTGTGTACCACCAGGTTTGGCTAATTTTTCTTTTTTTTAGTAGAGATAGGGTTTCGTCACGTTGGGCAGGCTGATCTCAAATTCCTGACCTCAAGTGATCCATCCACCTGGGCCTCCCAAAGTGCTGGGATTACATGTGTGAGCCACCTGCCATCCCCTCCCCCACTTTTTTTTTTTTTTTTTAGAAGACCAGCTCTCACTATGTTGCCTAGGCTGGACTCAAACGCCTAGCCTGAAGTGATCGTCCCACCTCAGCTTCCTGAGTAGCTGAGACTACAGCTGCCTGCCACCACACCCTCATTATACTTTGTCCATGAGTTTTAGCATTCTTTGCTAAAATGATGCTTGTCTGCAACAGTTATTATTGTGGTATTTGCCAAATGGTGATTTTCTGTCTTCATCTTTCTATCTACATTTGTTAATTGGAATTCCCCTTCAAGGAAGAGCTGTATATTCTCCTCCAATTATTTACTTATTCAATTTTTATATTAGTATGTACTCAAGGGTATTTATTTTATTCTATGATTTTTTATTGGTCACATTTATTACTAATTTTTATTGATCACATTGTCCCAGATTTGGTCACTGGGAGCACCTTCACATTGGCTCATCTATGTTTTTCAGTATTCCCAATATAGCACTTTCTTACTTTCTTTTTCCAGAAGATGTTCTAGGCTTTTGTAACTTTTTGTCTTCACTTTGGAATAAGACATTTCTCTGAGAAGCCCTGGTTTCCTTTAGTGGAGAATGGAATTTTGAAACCAAGATCTCAATTCTAGGTGTGCTCATTGCTTCTAGGGTGTCATTGTTTCTAGATTCAACAGAGAGAACTAAGAAATATATGTATGTTTGCACATACATATGCACACATCTACATTTATTTCTATACTCATCTATTTGCATGTATGTTGGAAACCAACAGTCCACTCTGAAACCTTCACTGCCAGTCCAACACTATTAAGTTCATTCTATCCTCCCCTGTTTCCTTTTTCTCTTTTCTGACAGTGAGAAACCTGGCTGTCATCATCCATAATACATTTATTTATTTTTGTAGTCCTAGAACACCCATAAAGTAGTTTTAGAATTGTTCATCTGTTTCTCTGTGAAAAACAAATTTACTAATTAGAATGCAATATTTGTATTCCTTTTACTGTCGGCCTTACAGTAGCTAGTCAAAATACTCTTTTCCAGTTACGTACGTTAGTTCTTTTCTTTCCTAACACCTTCAATATTGTTATTCATACGTAATACAGCTAGGTTGATTTGTTATCATTTGTACCTATTTGCATTTCCTCTGACACTTGTGGCTGATTTTAATCATGTATTTAGTTTAAATGTTAAGATACAATTCACATACCATAAAATTCACCATTTTAAAGTATACAATTCAGTGGTTATTAGTATGTTCACAAAGTTAGCCAATCACTATCATTATCTAATTCCAGAGCATTTCATCCCTTAAAAAGAAACTGATATGGTTTGGATCTGTGTCCCCACCCAAACCTCATGCTGAATTGTAATCCCCAGTGTGGGAGGTGGGGCCTGGTGGGAGGTGATTGGATCATGGGGGAGGTTTCTAATGAATGGTTTAGCACCATCCTCTTGATGCTGTCTTTGCAATGCTGAGTGAGTTCTGTGAGATCTGGTTGTTTGAATGTGTGTACCACCTCCCCAGCCATTGCTCCTGCTCTGGCCATGTGACTATCTGCTCCCCCTTTGCCTTCTGTCATGACCGTAAGTTTCCTGAGGTCTCCCCAGAAGCCACCAGATGCCAGCATCATGCTTCCTGTACAGCCTGTCGAATCATGAGTCAATTAAATTTATTTTCTTGATAAATTTTAATTTTTTAATTTTTTGTATTTTTTATTATACTTTAAGTTTTAGGGTACATGTGCACAATGTGCAGGTTTGTTACATATGTATACATGTGCCATGTTGGTGTGCTGCACCCATCAACTCGTCAGCACCCATCAACTCGTCATTTACATCAGGTATAACTCCCAATGCCATTTCTTGATAAATTACCCAGTCTCAGGTAATTTCTTTCTTTCTTTTCATTTTTCTTTATTTTTTTTTTTATTTTGAGACAAAGTCTTGCTCTGTCACCCAGGGTGGAGTGCAGTGGTGCCATCTTGGTGCACTGCAACCTCTGTCTCCTGGGTTCAAGTGATTCTCCTGCCTCAGCCTCCCGAGTAGCTGGGATTACAGGCTTGTGCCACCATGCCTGGCTAATTTTTGTATTTTTAGTAGAGATGGGGTTTCACCGTGTTGGCCAGGATGGTCTCGATCTCTTGACTTCATGATCTGCCCTCCTCAGCCTCCCAAAGTGTTGGGGTTACAGGCGTGAGACACCATGCCCAGCGAAGTCTCAGCTATTTCTTTATAGCAATGTGAGAACGGACTAATGCAGAAACCCAGTACCCATTTGCAGTCATTCCATATTACCCTTCCCAACCCCCAACCCCCAACACAGTTTCTGGTTACCACTAATCTGCTTTCTGTCTCTGGATTTGTCTATCTGGATATGTTATATATTTTTCATCTAGCATAATGTTTTCAAGGTTCTCCACCCTATAGAATGCATCAGTACTTCATTTCTTGTTACAGTTGAATAATATCCCATTGTATGAATATCCCAAATTTCATTTAGTGTATTTATTTTTTAGTGTGTGGAATCTCAACATGGTTCTAAAAGTTAGAACTATACAAAAAGGTATACTCAGAGAAGTGTGACTTCTCCTCAATCCCTTATCCTGTTCTTCCTCCTCCATTCTTTCTGTCCTGGTCCCACCCACTCTCTGCAGTTAGTTTACGGTGCATCCTTACTTTATTTCTTTTTGCAAAAATAAGGTCATGTATATTTCTTATAAATCTTTCTTTTTCACATGAAAGATAGCATACACTCAACACTTTTCTTGAACATTAGAAAGCAAAATTTTAAAATTTGTGAGTTGTGATAGGGTGTTAACTAGTTACTATCTTATTTCTTAGAAGCCCTCACAGCCAACCAAAGCTGTTGTCATGGTTTAGTTCCCAGTTTAATTCAAATTGACAAGTATTGGTTGAACACGGATTACAAATGCTCAAGCTCTCACTACTGAGTGGATTACAAAAATAAGGAAAGCAAAGTGTCTGCTTTCAAGGAATTTACAATCTAGACATGAACTACTACAACTAGGAAAGACATGGTAAGTTCAAAAAGCGGATTAAACAAAGAGCAATGGGCATTCAAAAAAGGGAAAAATAAGGAAAGGTACCACCTAGAAGGTGGCACTTGAGAAGAATCTGGACAAAAAGAGCTCAAGTTTGACAGATGGAGATAGTAAGTGCAGTCCTCCAGAGTCCTCCAGAGGACATAGTATATAAGCTGAGACAGGAAAACATAGTGTATGCTTGGGGAACTTCATTTTGACTGGAGTTTTGGGAAGTAGTGGGAGATAAGGCTATAAGGATATCTTGGAGAATATTTATAAGACCCTAAAATCTTTATACTTAGTTGGATAGTCATTTGCATGCCACTGACTTTTTTTTAAGCAAAAGAATCTTTTCTCTTCACCTTCTACCTTCAGGCCCTGGTGGGGCTACATCAACCATTACCGTCTGGAAAATTTCAAATGGTTGGATTGCATCACTAAGTCCCTTGCTTAAAACCCTTTACTGGTTCCCACTGCACTTAGGATAATCAAAATTTTTCAGGCTCTGCATGGTTTGCCTTCTAACTATCTTATTTCCTATCTTTCTTTCCCCCAACTTTGTTTAGTACATTCTGCTTCCATCAGCCTCCTCTTACTTCCTCAAACACATCCACGAGGTGACTCGTATTCAAGCTGCCTTCTCTGTGTCTCACTCTGCTGGCTTGCTCTGAGGGAACTGCCTCCTGCCTATTGTCAGCTGCAGTGAACGGGCCCATATGACAAAGAACTGATGTTTCTGGCCGATAGCCAGTGAGAACCCAGAGCCTGCCAACAGCCACGTGGGTGTAATTGGAAGCCCATTCTCCTCCAGGACAGCTTTGGGATGACTGGAGACCCAGCTAATACCCAGAATTTAGCCTCATGAGAAAGAAACCCTGAGCCAGGCAAACCCAGGCATCCATGCCCCGATCACCGAACCACAGAAACTGTGAGAACAAATATTTGTAATTTAAAGCTGTTACATTGTGGGATAAGTTGTTATGCAGCAATAGGTAACAAACACACATGGCTGGCTCGCTCTCATCCTTCACCACTCAGCTCAAGCATCACCTTCTCAACAGCCTTTCCTTACCACCCTGGCTAAAGTAACTTTCTCCCTATCTTCCGTCTTCCTCAAGTTACTTCCTAATATGGTGCCCTGTTTTCTTTCTTTCATCTCACTTATTACCATCCTTAATTAATTATTTTACTGTGTATTATCTGACATCCCACAACTGGAATGCAGACTCCTAAAAGGTAGGGCAGTGGCCTGGCTAGTTCACTGCTCTATCCCCAATACCTAGAACAATACCTGGCTCAAGTACTTGGTGAGTACATGAAAGGGAGTAATGTTTCTGAAATATTTGCTCCAGAAATTTCCTGGTGTTCAGAAAAGCCAAATCCTATGAGCCGAGCATAATCTGTGCTTGCATAAGAACCTTGACAGCCAACAAGGCCTGGGGCTGTTTTCAGGTTTTAGCACAGGGTCTGCTTTTACTTTTTGGATCAGGAAAGTTACTTGCCAGAGCCACAGAACTAGCAAGTGGCAGAGCTGGGATTCAAACCAAGGTCTATCTGAGTTCAAAGCCCTTGCTGCCACAAAAAAATATAAATAAATAAAATAAAAATACTTAAAGCAAAATAGAAGAAAGGAGACAATAATCAAGGAGATGGGGGAGGAGATGAAAACCACATACTGGTCCATGGGAAATAGAAGTGGAAAAAACATGGAACCTTGGGCTTGTCTAGAAGCCTCTGAGGTATGAAAAGGATCACATAGGGAGCAGCCTGTGAGTGAGATGCGTCGATGTAGAAGCACTCACACTACCTTGGTGCCTGTTACCAACCCCTGTAATACTGGAAATATCTGCATCTCTTTCATAAGGTTGCTGCAAGTGTCAAGTAATAATCCATGGAAAACTTGTAGGGGACTGGTCGGTTCACAGCAAGCACTGTATGAATTCCATGTACGGCCATTGTTTGTCACACTATATCATAATATATATTTATCACAACATAGAACATCCTTTATTCCTCCAGCTTTCAGCTGGACATTTATGTTTTCGATTATTCTACTAGAAACAAATAAAAGAGAGAAAAAACTAAAGGTGCTCCACATAGATAATTGTTACTGATGAAGCCAATGACAAAAATGTTGGGGACATTTCTTCCTCAAATTTAATACAAACAGATTTAATTCAAACAGAATTTATTTAAAGATCACATGTGCATGCTACTCTGAGATGACCGATGAGGGGGAAAATTCTCAGTTGGGGTATAAGACTGATGTTTGGAATTATTTTAAGGCGTAGGTTTGTTTGCCAGCTCTTGGTTAGTTGAATGTGTCCCATCCATACTAGGCCTACTCTTTGCTCAGCTACCGTGGGTGGTCCATGGTGTCTTGAACTGGATAGCCATGGAGAGCTACCTCAAAGACTTCCCCAGGCATGCACAAAATTCTGAATATCAGAATCACCACTGCCTTTTCATTCTTCATAGGCCATATCAAACACAACCCTCCATCCCACAGAGCTTTCCTTGGAAATGTCTCCCACATGTGACTTCGCCTTTCCATTCACCTTTTACTTTGCCACACTTTAGCATGTCTCCAAACCATTTCCTTGGAATACCCTTCCATTACTCTCCATTTGTCCATATCAGAACCATTCTTAAATTTTCAGCTTTTTTTTCTTTCTTTTTTTCATATAACAGTTTTTATGCTGGAACTTATATAATCAAGAGTTGTGCTCTTGAAGATAGTCAATCATCTTGGTTGAATTTACATGACTTTCTTTTTTTGAGAAGTTGTTTCAGAACATGACTTCATTGTATTATTTCACACACCTTCAGCAGAACCTCATCTTGCTTCTTTTTAGGGCAGCTTTGATTTCTGGAAATAGCCACAATTCATCTGACATGAAGTCTACCAGGTAAAATTGGTAAACAAAAGAGATACCTAGATTTTTGATGCTGATGGAGATGTGGCTCTGAAATGATAACACTGATTTGTATTTGTATTTTGAACTGGCGTTAATGACTGTGAGATAAACATAATGGCAGCCTCATTGGTTTATATGATTTACAGGTTTATAATTCCTGAGGTTGCTTTTTCTTTTATTTCTCCCTCTCTTCTCCCTGAAGCTACTCAGGTACTTCTCTTGCTGCTTCTCCTGTCTCTGGCATCTCAGCTAATGGTATTACCCACCAGGAGACAACCTCTTCTGAAGGAATATACTCTTCTTCCTTTGAGACCAACATAGTTATCCATTGAGTCACCAGCAGCTGTGTCAGCCTATGCTATCAATTTTTTTTCTGAATCCCCATCCTGGCTAAGTCCATACCTCAGAACCACCTACATGTCCTTAAACATTTAGTTTACCAATTGTGTGTATATGGGCTATTCCTTGCACTATGCTTGTCCCAGATTGTTGTGTGAAGAAAATGTGAAGGCCACCTACATGTCCTTAAACATTTAGTTTACCAATTGTGTGTATATGGGGTATCCCTTGCACTATGCTTGTCCCAGATGGTTGTGTGAAGAAAATGTGAAGGCCATGACATAGCAAGGTAGAGCTAATGCAGGGACAAGCAGTCTCCCTAAATTGAGGAAATGAAGCTCAGAATATGTGAAGACCAAAGGGACTAGAGTTTGCCTGACAGAGTACCAGAGAAGAGAATTTCACAGAGAGACTACTCCAGACATTTTCAAAGGGTTCTCCTAAAGCATTTAGTTGAGTATTCATCAGCACAAGCCTGTGAAGGAACTGCCCAAGGTCGGGTAAGGAACCACTTGAAAGGATTAGAGGTAACAGTGACTGGCATTCATACAGGGCTGGGAGTAGTCCCTCTTACCACCAGCCAGACTGAAAAAGTTTATGATTTACAGAGCATTGGCTCACATACAGGGAAGGATGTTGTCTCAATAGGGGAACAATTAGCTACAAACTGAGCACTTGTCCAGTTCCACCTAACAAATCATGATAGCAAGGTCCAAAGTATTAAACTGTTGCCAAGTAACTTAGCTACATGCCAGAACAAAGCTCAAGAATATTTATAGAAACCAAAAATACCCACCTCCCAACAAGGTGAAATTTACAATGTCTGGCATCCAATCAGAGGTTGTCAGACATGGAAAGAAGCAGGACAATATATCTCATATGAGGACTTTTAAAAAAAAATCAATCAATCAGAAATGAATCAGAATTGACACAACTTTTAGAATCAGCAGTCGATAACATTACAACAGTTATTATAACTGCTTTCTATATGCTCAAAGTTATCTAGAGACATGAAGATATAAAACCACCCAAATTGAATATATAGAGATGAAAACTATAATGTCTGAGATTAAAAATACACTGGATGCTATTAATGGCAGATTAGACATTGCTGGAAAAAAAGATTAGTGAACTGAAAACCTAGCACTAAAAACTATAAAATGGAATACAGAGGGAAAAGTGGATTTAGTAAAGAGAAAAGAAAAAGAGCATTAGTAAGCTGTGGGACAACTTCAAGCCTAATATATATGTAATTGGCATCTCCAGAGGAGGTGGGAAAGAAACTGGAAAGCTGAAAATATTTGAAGACATAATGGCCAAAATTTTCTGATATTTGATGAAAACTATAAACCCACAAATCCAAGATGCTCAGTAAACCTTTAAAACAATAAATATGAAAAAAAATGCACTGGGACACATCATAATCAAATTGCTAAACAAAAATTGATAAAGAAAGCATCTTAAAAGCAGCTAGAGGGAAAAGACACATTACAGAGGAACATTTATAAGAATAACAGCAGATTTCTTATTGAAAGTAGGATGAGATGATAATTTTAAAAATATTTTAAAAACTGTAAGGAAAGAACTGTCAACCTAGAATTCTTTACCCAGCAAAAGTATATTTCAAACATGAAGGACTTAGAGAAAGAAAATAGATTAGTGTGACAAGATCTGTGGGGAGGGGAGAATGGGCAGTGGCTATCAATGATTATAGGGTTTTGGGGGGATGAATGTCCTAGAATTAGATAGTAATGATAGTTGTGCAACCTTGTGAACATACTAAAAGCCACTGAATTATACAGTTTAAAAATGGTAAATTTGATGATATGAGTTATATTTCAATTTTAGAGAACTAAATATGAACAAACATAATAAAGACTTTCCGACAACAAAAAATGAAAGAATTAACAGAATTATCATGAACCAACCTGCATTGCCAGAATTATAATAAAGAAAATACTTGAAGCAGAAGAAAATGATACCAGAGAATACAGATCTAGCAAGGAAGGGAGCTACATTAAAACAATTATAGTAATATATAACATTGTTTATTGTAATGTAAATCTCTTTAAAAGACACTTTGTAGATGAAAGTAATAAATAATAAAAATGCATGATGGCCGGTTTTATACCATTGTATTAGCTAAAATACTATGACAACAATAGCACAGAGCAAGAAGGTGACAGTCACTATCATATTTTACAAGATATTAAAAATAATAAGGCGAAGATTATAAACATCTTTAGCCTTTTAGTATAAGTCAACAACTTAGAAGACAATAGGTCAAATTCCTTAGTACACACGTATCAAGATTTACTCAAGAAGAAATAAATAATGCTACTAGCTCTCTTTAAAAAATTGAATTTGGGCCAGATGTAGCTCACACCTGTAATCCCAGCACTTTAGGAGGCTGAGGTGGGACGATTGCTTGAGCCCAGGAGTTCAAGAGCAGCCTAGGCAACATATTAAGACACCCCATCTCTACAAAAAAATACAGAAAAAATATTAGCTGGGTGTGGTGGCATGCACCTGTGGTCCCAGCTACTTGGGAAGCTGAGGTGGAAGGATCAGTTGAGTCCAAGAGGTGAAGGCTGAAAGAGCTGCAATTGCACCACTGCACTCCAGCCTGGGCAACAGAGTGAGATTCTGTCTCAAAAATAACAATAACTAATTATTAAAAATGGAATTTGTAGTTAAAAGCCTTCCCAAAATGAAGACTCCAGACCCAGATAACTTTACTGAATTCTACCAAATATGTAAGAAGTAAGTAATATTGGGATTGTACAAACTCATCCCGATATCAAAACCAGAAAAAGACTTTACAGGATAAGAAAACTACAGAAAAATATCCTTTATGAACATACACATAAAATTTCTAAACGAAATCTTAGCAAATCAAATCCAACAATTAAAAAAAGGCTAATATTGAGAGGCTGAGGCTCACTTCAGGCCAGGAGTCTGAGACCAGCTTGGGAAACAATGCAAGACCTGGTCTCCACAAAGAATAAAAAAAATTAGCTGTGCATGGTGGTATGTGCCTGTAGTCCCAGATACTTAGGAGTTTGAGGCAGGAGGATTGCTTGATCCCAGGAGTTCAAGGTGGCAGTGAGCTATGATCC
>NW_016827514.1:0-15465 GCF_001698545.2 Rhinopithecus bieti
GAGCCTATTATAAAGTCATTTCTGGACCAGAAAACTCAAGCAAAAAACGAATGAATTAGATGACTTGTCCAGATTCTATGTTTAGCAGACATGTGTACCAAGAGTTCGTATTGCTTGTTACTACATGATAACACAGAGAGCACTGAAAAATCTTAACTCTATGTAAAGTGTTTATGTATATAAGCACTTAAGATTTTATGTAATGTAACTTTTTCTATTCAACCTTTTAAGGAATATCTAATATTTTAAATAAGCAAAGAAACAAAAGGACAAGTTTAAAATAAAACATAGAAAAGGAAAAAAAGAATTATCATGTGGTATTGTTCTCTTATTAACTAAAATAAAGGTTTCGGAAAATCTGTTAATTTTCCAAATTTTAGAATTTTTTGTGCGATGAATTTCAAGAATGACAGATTACAATTTTGAAAAATTTGTTCATGAAAATTCTAACCTTAAGTTTGCTCATGATCTAAATTTTCTTAGCTCTCATGAGATCTGGTTGTCTAAAATAAATAAATAAATAAATAAATTTTCTTAGGGACCCAACTGCCACTAAGACTTTTTAAATGGTAGCTACTGGCATTTTTTGTTATAAGCCAAATTTCTTTCATCAAATCAAGCTCACACATTCACTCAAGTTCTTAAGATACTGTTGAAACGAGAAAAGTTCCTTTGTCTCCCTCTCAGGGCGTGTGATGGGGGTGTGGCTGGCTTTTTTGGTGCCTCACTGCTCAAACTTCTAGGGGAGGGCATACACACGGGCAGGCTGTGGGGCTCTGACCCCACGGCAGCGTCTAGAGGTGAATGTTTACAGCTCCTGAGGCCCCAGTGTGTGTGTGTTACCATGTACCCTATTCGTTTAGCATCTGCAGGTGGCTTGTGTGCAACAGATTAATTAGACTCCTGCCTTATTACAAGGACAGAGGGCTTTTCTGTATCCCGGGATTTCTTGCCTTGGTGTACCAGAAGAATCGGATCACACCTGGGCTTGGAGAATGAGTGCAAGGTTTTGTTGAGTGGAAGCAGCTCTCAGCAGATGGGGGAGCCAGAAGGGAGACGGAGTGGGAAGGTGGTTTTCCCCTGAAGTTGGGCCGCACAGCCACTGGGGCTGTCTTCCCACTGTCCCGGTCAAACTCGGCATTCACTGGTCAATGGCCTGTTGGCTTCTGTCGGTGTGCTCTTACACTGGTGCGTTCCTCCTGAAGTCCAGCCACTTGTGTTTTTTTCCACCGATGTCTTCCTCTCAACATCCAGCTGCTGTGTGTGTGCCCGCTAGAGTCTCAGGGTTTTTATAGGCACAGGATGGGGGCATGGCGGGCCAGGGTGGTCTTTGGAATTGCAACATTTGGGCACAAAAACAGAAACGTCTGCCCTCACCTAGGTCCATGGGCACAGGCCTGGGAGTAGAGCCCTAGTCAGGGACCACACCCTCCTCTACCCAACACTTCCCTGCCCCCTTCTGTATCACTATTCCTTCATTAATTAGATAGTATACATTTTTAAAAAATTATAAAGTGTCTAGGTATCTGGCAGCATTACTCAATAGGAAACTCCAATAGAGGAGTAAAGTTATTTCTCCAAGGTCAACAAAATTAATAAATACAAAGCCTTCATCACCAGAGTCGTGGTGAAAAACTCTTTGCACTATGTGTAATTGAAACATGAAACCAGCGATGTATTTACCTTCAGTGTACATTGTTCATTGAATGTCATTATGTTGTCGATTATTGACTTCCTACCACATGTGACAATTACATGTAGCAGGCAGACATGTGCTTCTGCCTTCCCTGCCCTGAGTACCAGACTACTCTCAACTCTGGGCACCAAGGCGGCAAGATACAGTTGATGGAGTTGCGAATGGAAACAGGAAGATTTGGCATCTGAATCTTGAAAACTCTTGACTAAAATTCTCTTTAGATATAGAGATTTCATAACTTCTTAAAGTGAAGTTTGTTTTGCTCATGGCAACCATACCTATCTGCTGATCGATTATGTTTCCTTTTCAAGAAAATTATGTATCCTGCATCAGCAAGGATTCATGAACTAAAGGACTCACAGAGTAGAACTCTCCACTTTTGAAACTGAGGAGCCAAGGGCCAAAGAGAAAACGTGACCTAGATTTAGTTATCATTATTTATTGTTTTAAAGGGGGGACAATCAAATTAATGAAGGCAGTTAAAAATGCATTGCATTCTTATTAAATACATTCTGTAGGATTTATGCCTGATGATCATGAACATCAAATTTGACTTCCCTGTTGAGCAAAATGAACTATAATCAAGTGGAACGAATTGCATTGCTGTTATCCCTTCTTGTTGATTTGTGTCAGCACATGGCAACTGAGCTGAAATGGGCTTTGTTTGCTTAGCTCTTCTCCTAAGAAGAACAGTGTGCCATTTACTGTGAGTTTGCACTGGGTTTCTATCTACTGACTGCTTATACTGGCCTTACTTTTTAAGAGTTCTGTCTCACTCCTTAATACAGCATATGCCAATGGGAAACACATACCTCATGCCTGGCTTTGTTCTATAGCAGAGTTTCTCAACCTCAGCTCATTGACATTTTGAACAAAATAGTTCTTTTTCCCGGGGAGGGAGTGGCGGACAGCCCTGTGCATTTTTAAATATATATTTTTTAAATTTTAATTGACACATAATTATTGTACCTTTTTATAGGGCACAATGTAATGCTTTGAAATGTGTATACATTGTTTAATGATCAAATCAGGATAATTAGCATATCCATCACCTCAAACATTATCATTTCTTTGTGGGGAACACACAAAATCCTCTATGACAGCTATTTTAAAATGTGCAATACCTTTTTGTTGACTGTAGTTGCCAGACCATACAACAGGACACCAGAACTTCTCCTTTCTCATCGTTAAGTTTGTACCCATTGACCCTCCACTCCCCATCTCCCTATTCCTATTCCTTACCCTGTTCTATTCCCTAGTTTTATAAGATCGACTTTAGATTTCACATATGAGCGAAAACGTGATATTTTGAGGGGTTAATATTCAGAATACATAAGGAACTCAAATCAACAGCAAAAAACAATAAGCAAAGAAAAAAAAAAAAGACATACAAATGGACAGCAGGTATATGAAAACATTCTCAGCATCACTAATCATCAGAGAAATGTAAGTCCAAACCACAGTGAGGCATCACCTCACTTCAGTTAGAATGGCTATTATCAAAAAGACGTGGTAAGATAACAAGGATTTCTGAGGATGTGGAGAAAGGAAACCCTTACACACTGTGAGTGGAAATATAAATTAGTAAAGCCATTATGGAAAAAAGTATAGAAGTTCCTCATAAAACTAAAAGTGGACCTACCATATGATCCAGTACTTTCACTCCTGAGTATACGTCCAAAGGAAATGTCCTGTGTATTTTAAGATGTATAGCAGTATCCCTGGTCTCTACCCACAAGATGTCAGTACCACCCACCCTCTTACTCCCAGTTGTGACAACCAAGAATGTCTCCAGGCATTCCCAAATGTCCTCAGAAGGTCAAAAATGACCCCGGTGGAGAACCTCTGTTCTACATACAGTAGGGATTCTTGAATTATTGTAAAACACAGAGTGCTTTTAAGTTGTTTGAAATTGTATTTTATTAGAATCTATGAAAGTCTTTTTAAATTTTTAGTGATACATAATATTTGTACATACTTGTGGGGTACATGTGATATTTTTAAGCAAACAAGCAGAGAGGCCATTTAAGCTCAGTTCTCTTGTGCTAACTCAAATACAATTATTTGCAATTCCTTATATATACACTATATCACACTACATATCTTATTTATTTATTTATTTATTTATTTATTTATTTATTTATTTTTAGAGAGAAGAAAGTCTTGCTCTGTCGCCCAGGCTGGAGTGCAGTGGCACAGTCTTGGCTCACTGCAACCTCCACCTCCCAGGTTCAAGCAATTCTCCTATCTCAGCCTCCCAGGTAGCTGGGACTATAGGCGCGGACCACCACGCCCGGCTAATTTTTGTATTTTTAGTAGAGATGGGGTTTCACCATATTGGCTAGGCTGGTCTCAAACTCCTGACCCCATGATCCGCCCGCCTTGGCCTCCCAAAGTCCTAGGATTACAGGCGTGAGCTGCCGTGCCCGGCCACACACTACATATATTTTCATCCATTCTTACGTTAGTGTTTGTTTTATTTTCTCCTCAAGAACCTATCAAATATAAAAATATTTAATGCATTTAAATTATTAACAGCAATCTTTGATTTTGAAATACTTATGTGAAAAGCGTATTTTCTGGAAGATAATAGCATTGCATTGAATCCTGCTTCTCTTAATTGACTTGCTACACTTATTGCAGAGAATTATTTTCTCTTGAAGAAAGATAGTATTTAAAGGAAGGTATAACTACTGACCTGTGTGCCTTTAGAATGGGAGCAAGTAAGTGTATTGCCAAAATTCAACTGGAAGTTTGTAGTTTTATGGCTCCTAGAATTTATTCCAGGAGAAATTTATTCCACGATTGCAAGCTAATCTACTTCACATATAATTTAGGGCAAATGAATAATGTCATTAAGGAAACATATTCATTTAGAGTCGTTAAATGCCTTCTGATAGATGCAAGATCTGAAATAATATAAATATATGCTTATATTAGGAGTCAGGGGCAACAAAGTTTAGAGTCTAGAATGATGTATGAAGGAAGGTCACGTGTTTTATGATTTGATTTAAACTACCCTAGTGATTCAAGTTACCTAGAACCAGTAATCAACAGGGTATTTTATATGTGTATGTACACACACACACACACACACACACACACACACACACAGAGCGAGAGAGAGAGAGAGAGAGAGAGACTTTAAGGAATTGGCCCACACAATTGTGGGGTTGGCATGTCTGTAATCTATAGGGCAGAGCAAGAGGCTGGAAGCTCAAGAAGAATTTCTATTTTTATGTTACAGTCTTGAGTCAGAATTTCTCCTCTGGGTATCTTAGTCTATTTGGGCTGTCACAGCAAAATACCATAAACTGGGTGGCTTGTAAACAATAGAAATTTCTTCCTCACAGTACTGGAGGCTGAGAAATCCAAGAACAAGGCACCAGCATATCCAGTATCTGATGAGGTTCACAGACAGCGCCTTCCTGCTTTGTCCTCAGATGGCCAAAGGGGCGAGGAGTCTCTCTCAGGTGTCTTTTAAGAGGGCACAAAACCACTCATGAGGGCTCTCAAATCCCCACCTCCTAATACCATCACCTTGCAGGTAAGAATTTCAACACAGAAATTTTGGGTAGATTCAGTCATTCAGACCATAGCACTGAGAATTTTTTTTTTTTCATAAGGTTCCCAACTGACTGGATTGTAGATATTAAGCATATCTACAATATACCTTCACAGCAATACCCAGATTAGTGTTTGATGAAATAAGTAGGTATTACTGCAGCCTAGCCAAGCTCACACATAACATCGTCATATATTTACACACACCTAGGAAGAGTAAAATAAAGGGCTATCTGGACATTTTCTTGAATTACCAGATTCATAAATACAGGTATGTACCACATAATGGCATTTCAGTCAACATCAGACTACATGTATGACAGTAGTCCCATAAGATTATAATACTGCATTTTATTGTAACACTTTTATGCTTGGGTATGTTTAGAAATGAAGTACTTAACATTGTGTTCCCATTGCCTGCAATATTTATGCAGTAACATGCTATACGGGTTAGTAGCTTAGGAGCAATAGACTACACAATAAAGCCTAGGCATGTAGTAGGTTATGCCATCTAGGTTTGCATAAGCACATTCTATGATATTTGCATGATAATGAAATTGCCTGACATACTTATCAGAACATATCCCACTGTTAAACCATGCACAGTTGTATCATGATGGATGAATATTCTTCCTATAATTCAATGAAGTATAATTTTAAGGTATTAGGTGGCGAATATATGTATATAAGGGCAAACTGCATTGAAAATATGTGCAGATGGTCTGCGAGGCTCTTTGACAGACTGGCTGCCACATGTCAGCAGATGACTGGGCTTGTGCCTCACCCAGCAAGACAGGCCACATCTCAGGCTTTCAGAGTTTCTTGCAAATGGTCAGAACTCAAGGGTCCATTGGAATGCACACACAGATTCCTATTGAATTGGAATATCGGCTATTCACTCTGTGTTTAGGAATACTCAGTATTGAGGTTCACTAATACCCATCACGGAGGTTCTATGTGCCCTCCTTGGTCCCCTGTGTCCCTGGACCCAAGGTGTGTCTACCTTCTGCATGAAGCACCCAGATCTCTGTGAAGCAAGAGTCTGCAGAGTCCAGAAAAGCATGGGACCCAGAGGCTGGCACTCTGGCTGAAGCTCACACTCAGAGCCATGTGCAGGACCAAACGGGTGATTAAAAATGAGAGCACTGAGCTGGACCCAGGCTGAACTCAGGAACAGGCAGCAGCAACAAATTTCCAGTAATGAGAGTCTGTCAGAAACACAGCACTGTCACTTTCCTCCTGCCACCTCAGGAGTTAAGCCTAGGCAGGTCTCAGTGCCCACAGAAGCACCCAGAACTGAATCCCAAAGAGGGGATCAGAGAGGAAGCACTTCGGTTTTTTTCACAGCTCCTATTTATGTGTTTTTGTGACATGCACTGTCCTGTTTTCATGGTTTTGTTGAAGTTCCAGGTAGAATGGGCTAATGCACATTAAGACTGAAAGCAGAATATTAAATGGCGTCATAGACATATTAGAAAAGGATGGCTTAGAGATTATCTGAGTCAATCTTGTGCGAAAACTGATAAAAATGAGACCCTAACAATGTTATATGGCAGCCTGCAAAGGCTGGCTTTGGGTTCCAGAAGAAAATGTGTGTATGTGTGTGTTGTTTGTGTGTGTGTGTGTATAGATGTGTGTATGTTGGTATATGTGTATGTGTATATATATATGTACATACAGAGACAGTATATAAGATGAATATGTACATTTGCATTTATATATAAGTATTTAAATACATAAACATATATACACACAAAGTGTATGTGTGTGTGGGTGCATATATATGTGTGCATATATATGTATATGCAGAGAGAGAGTATATAAGGTGAATAGGTACATTAGTATTTATATGTAAATATATATGGTGTATATATACGTAAGGTGTGTGTGGGTATATATGTGCGTGCATATATTTAATGTATATACATACACAGTATATTAGGTGTATATACATATGTTAATATATGGTGTATATATGGTATATATGTATGTGTGTATATATATGTATATTTACACAAAGAGTATGAATATATGTGTATATATAAATATATAAGGTGTGTGTGTGTGTGTATATATATATATATGGTGTGTGTGCGTGTGTGTGTATCCGGATTTGCTACTGTCTAATGAATAAACAGATCTGGACTTGAAACACAATGGTGTATATGAACGCTAGCAGAAAAAGCCCATCAAATTTCTCCCACACTGGGGCACTGCAGAGTCCTTCCCTTCTCGAATATTCTCCCTGGCACTTGTGTTTCTTTCCTTGCTGACCTCTGCCTAGTTGCAGATAGAGATGGATTTTGACAGAACCGGGAAGAGTTGTTCTATCTCCATGGCAACGTCAATTCACATTCTCCAGGTACATTGGCCGCCACTGCCTAAATGAAGGCTCCTGAAGGCTCTGTGTGTTGCCGTGCCTGGCCAAAAATAACTTGGCATGCCACCGTTCCTCACAGCCCCATGGAGAGAGGCATTAAACTGACTGGATGCCAACTGTCAACTCTGTTTCCGTCTTCCTGCTAAAGAGGAAGAAACAGGAACTGCCAATGTTTGGGGGAGGGGAGCCAGTGAGGCTGCTACATTGTTTCCATGGTCTGAGAAATACCGCCTTTCCTCTGTTGAATGGAACATGAAATACATTCTAACTTGTTCACCCCAGGGGCACCAGATAATTTGTATTTCAGCAGAAGTATTATAATTACATAGTTTAGAGTTAGAATTAATTAGCATTTGGGGAAGTAGTGATAAAACCAAGCAGTTATTAAAAAATTAATTTTAATAGAGGTCAGTTTGGAGAGAGTACTTGTTTTTCTTTTGAAAGATTGTGTGTGTGTGTGTGTGTGTGTGTGTGTGTGTGTGTGTGTGTGGTGGGGGAGATAAAAAATAAAATTATTAAATGATCCTTTAATCAACCTGAAATGTGAACCACCTTATCATTAGATGCCATCACTGGATGTTAAAATCCAAATCAGCAGCACACGCGCAGAACATATTTCAAAAGAAGTCAAGAGTTAGGTGAATCTTTGAGGGTTATCTATGAAGAAAAAGAAAGTTTTGTAGTATCCTTTAAAAAGTATATCATGTTCCCAAGAATATGGGTCATAGCAACCTTCTTGATGTTAAACATAGTCAAGAATGATTTCATATACTATACTAGACACATGAGATACTTAATAATAATTAAATATTGTCTGAGGAATAATTTTTGAAATCAGTTAACATTGCCTATGAGTGTACTGAGCGTGAAGCTCTCCTGGGAGGGCTTGCACACCCAGGAATGAAGTCGAATATTTGCCCTCGTGAAGTTTTTACTTTGTTTTGAGTGAGGAGTCAGAAAAGATTGTACTTTTAAAAGTATTTTACCTTCAATTGGAGTTTTACAACACTCCTCTAAGTCCTTAAAATCAAAGACCATCACAGTTAAATTTTAATTTTTTACTGAAATTGATCACCATTCCGTGGTTGTGTGAAAGACCCTCCTTGTTCTCAGAGGATAATGTTGAAACCTTTGGGGAGAAAGGTACATCATGTATGCAACTTACTCTCCAGTTGTTCAGCAGCAACAATAATTGTTTTCATTAGAATGAGAAAAAGGGAAAGCAATGGAGAAAATGAGGCAACTTGTTATCAAGTGGTGAGTGGAAGAGGAAGGTATGCTACAGTTTATTGTACTATTCTTGTAACTGTTCCTTCATTTGTATATATTTTTTCAAAACAATAAGTTAATGCAGTCTATAGCTTTAGGCAAAACTCTTTTCAAGAAAAGGAACAGTGTGCAAAATTTGTTTTAATTTTTTTTAAATGAATTCCCAGACTTTTTGAAAATCTACAACGACAACACTTGTAAATATATACTTCTTTAGTTTTCAGATTATAGTAGGAATTACCCTACTAATATTCTGAAATAAGAAGTTGCCTTTACGGATATACCAGTATTTTTAAGCAGTGCCAATTTCTGAGTAATCTTTTCTTAACTTTGCTTCCGAAAATTTGAAAAATGTCCTTTCATCAAAAGCTATAGGCTGCATTAGTTTAGCTTTTCCTTTTCCTTCCAAGACAACACCCTTGCTGCAGTTTGAGGACAGAATGATCAGCTGACCCACTCCACATCTTTATACTCGAAATCAAAGTTGTTCCCTTTAAAAAGCTCACTGGAGAGGAATTTGTGGGATTTGATAAGCTCTGTTGATGGTTTAATAATGATGAATGTTTCACAGACATTATACATTAATCCCACATTTACTAGCATAAGAGCAAAACTAAGGAATGAAAGCAAATTGTTCTGCAGGGTCCATTTGTGCATGCTATTATCATGCCCCATAAAGAAAACAAAATCTTTCATAAAGGATCGTTAGTTTTTTCATCTTATTTACACCATTAGATGTTGCCACAGAACATTGGAATATGCATTGGTGCAACCTGAATTGTCTGTCTGCTGTTCATTGAAATCTCTATCCATTTTATGCATTGTCAAAAAGGAAAACAAAGAACCAAAAATACACAGTTTATTTTAAATTAGGAGATAAGCTTTGATCTTCTGATGTGTTAAGTTGAAGCCTGGAGCATTTTCTCGCTAATCCAGTGTGGAGTTTCTAACAGTAAGCTCTGTTTTAAGAGGAAAAAGGGTGATGTAGCCCAATTAATAAGACAGCCTTGTTCATTTTCCCTGGGATGATGAAGCATTGCATGGCTCCCTGGCTCAGTGAAAACAGGGTGGAAAAACGATTCAGGAATTGTAAAGTGAGCATGCAGGGCTCTGCAACAGCTGTCCTGTATCTCTTTGGGAATAAGGAGTAGGGTTCAACATACTTGTCCAGTTTTCTTTGCACTTGCCACTGTTACTCTTAAATTATTTTGGGAGGTTGCTTTAACATTTTGGCATATTTTTTGAAGAAAAATGTGTGCCTCCAAGTTCATGCCCAGGTTGTCTGTCCTGATCACACAAATGGCCTTGGAGGTTTCTTATGAATTCTGTGTGCAATCTCTCACTGCATTGCTTACCTAGCAGTTTTGAGTGCAAAGCCTTGAAAATTAATGAAGTGCCTTTCTATTTTCTGTTCCAATCTGTGATCTGGTGCCTGGAGGATATTTTGACTATTTTTGACTTCACTTATGTTTTGTTGTTGTTGTTGTTGTTACATAAAGTTTTTTATTTTTAAATTCTCTCTCTAATATGTTATTTTTCTTTTATTCTGTCCATTCATTCAGCACCCATGTTGACATAGTTTGGATATTTGTCCCTCCAAATCTCATATTGAAATTTGGCCCCTAATGTTGAAGGTGGGGCATAGTGGAAGGTATTTAGGTCATAGGGACAGATGCCTCATGTATAGCTTGGTGGCATCCCTGTGATAATGAGTGAGTTCTTTTTCTATTAGTTTATGCAAGAGCTGTTGAAGAGAGACTGACACTTCCCACCATCACTCTTGCTCCTTCTCTGGTCGGGTGACCCACCTGCTCCCTCTTCACCTTCCACCATGATTTGAAACTCCCTGAGGCCCTCACCAGAAGCAGATGTTGGTGCTGTGCTTCTTGTACAACCTGCAGAACCATAAGCCAAATCAATCTTTTTTTGTGTGAATTACCCATCCTCATGTATTCCCTTATAGCAGCACCAAACAGACTAAGACGTATATGCATAGTTGTGTTCTTAGATTTTGTGGTTGTTCCCAGGATAGTTCTTCCTTTCTTTTTTTCTTTTCCTTTATCCACGTCTCTTCATTCACATTACAGATCAGGCACAGGACCTAGGCTGAAGTATGTATGGGGTAGGTAGGTTACTTTCTCTCCTCTTTCTATGCAGTCAATGTAAGAATCCCAGCACTTTGGGAGGCCAAGGCGGGCGGATCACCCGATGTCGGGAGTTCAAGACCAGCCTGACCAACATGGAGAAATACCATCTCTACTAAAAATATAAAAAATTAGCAGGGCATGGTGGCACATGCCTATAATACCAGCTAATCGGGAGGCTGAGGTGGGAGAATTGCTTGAACCTGGGAGGCAGAGGTTGCAGTGAGCTGAGATGGCACCATTGCACTGCCGCCTGGGCAACAAGAGCGAAACTCCGTCTCAAAAAAACAAAAACAAAAATAAAAATAAAAAAATAGTGGAGGAAATGGGCAAGCATTGAAGCTGAGAATTTTCTATGGTCGCTTCCCTTCCCTGCAGTTCTGGGGGTGGCCACTAGGGACGCAGTTGTGCTGTTAATGGGTCTCAGGAGAGGCCTTGCCCAGGTGTGAACAAGGGAAGTTAGAGCACTATTACTTTTATGGCATCTAACTATACGGTAGTATAAATTCACTATGATAACTTCACTGAGCAAAGGTACAAATCGACAAATGGACAACAATTTCTATCATTGATTAATCAAATAGTCAGAAGTCAGTAATCTGCTAAGAATATTCCGACCTCTACTGGCCCTTGGCAATAGATGGAGACAGAACAATGCCACCATGGTAAAGATGGCCTCCCACTCTCTCCTCTCCCACTTCTCCTACAGGCTTTGAGGATCACCAGGTTTCACTCCTTCATTCACAGGTCTCTGACGTTTTAGAGTCCGGAACATCACAAGATACCCATAATTTCCCATAACGTGAAGTAATAGAGATAAGATTTAGTAGGAGAGTAAACCTACCTCTCTCCTTGCTGTTGTATCCCCAGTGTGCAGTGGGGTAATTTCCCAGAGTAGGTGTGAAGTCAGTGTTTGTGGAATAACAGATACAAAAGAAAATAGACTCAGTTTTGTAAGAAAGAACAAGGTTCACTCAGGACATAACGAACAAGGGAGTTTCTTCTTATGTGTGATCACCGAATTGTATAATTGGGAGGGAAAGATCACTGCTATGTTAATTTCCTCCTGCAAACACACACAGTCTTTTCTTGCAAAACAGTGCAACCTATCTCCCTTGCCTTTCTCATTGGAGAAAGCTTTTTGCATGCAGGTGTTTCCCCCAAAAGCAAGACCTCAAATAGAATACTTTTTGTAGGTTGGTGAAAGAGTGACTTACGTATAGGCAGAGGTGCAAAGAGACTGTTTTACTGGAAGTGCAGGATTGTAACTGTATTCCATAAAGAATTATAAAATTTGTAGACTCATGGAATATTAGAACTGAAAATAACATTAGTGATTCTAGTTTCATCTTTTCCGTGTTTTTAGTTGAGGAAGCCTTTTCTTTGGAGAAATGGTGAAGTCAACCACAATCAAATTCATTTTGAATATTTTTGTTATTAAGTAACATACGCTAAATTTATGACATTTATTTTTCAATAAGAGCTGTGACATTGATACTCTAATCAAGAAATTAATGTAATAACTTACATTAAGCTGAATTTCTTGTTTTAAAATTTTATCTATATGTGAATACATTTTAATGTCACTTTTATCAGCCCTGTTAACTTGAGGGCTGTGGGAAAATTCCTATTTCTTTATCTATAAAATAAAGATTGTATCATATCTGTTCTGCTTTCCTCTTTTCTCAAAAGTGAGAAAATGTGAAAGCACTTTATGAACTATAAAGCAATATACCATGAAGAGAATGACACAAATGAATATAATTTTATTATTCTCCCAAATAAATCCAACCTTTATTATTAACACCTATGGGAACAGTGCAAAAACAGGTCTGATACATTTTTTAAAGGTCAGGAATTTTGTAGAATTTTTAAACTATAAAAGAAACATGACATGATTTTCTCAAACATAAATTTCTTGCTTTTATTCGAATACATGAATAAGCACAATACTGATAACCTATGGGTCAGATTTGGCAGGCTTCCAAATTAACGCATCTGGCAGAGGTCTTGTGATCCATGGCAACATCCGGTCCCTGGGTAGGGTCTTATCAGGAGTTCCTCAGATTGTTGACATACTGTTTACTATGTAACTTACAGACACTGAAAAGAATCCTGATTTGTTTCAGAATCAGGAAGTCTGGCTGATGGTCTTGCACACAGACCCTTTAACCTGTATGTTGCAATCTGTAGCCAATGATTGTAACTTCTGTAACGTACCCTCCAATGAAAAACGATAGCTCTGGTGTGAGGAGTTCCCTTCCTTCTAAACTTTCTTATAAAGGCCTTCCAACTCTGAAACACACCCACCTTTTGTTGACTTCTTGAGTCAGTCCTCACGTTTAGCTTCCAATGAACCTTTGTCAGTCGTCACGTTTGATTTCCAACAAATGTTTATCAAACCATTATCAAGCCTCAACAGTCTTAGTTTTGATCAACAATACTAACATTTTGAGCAACTTATTATTCAAAAATTGATATATATTAATTCCTAAAAGGAGGACTTATTACAATGTAACAACCAGTCATGTATAAAATGCCACTAGAAAATTCCTCATAAAAATACTCTCTCTTTTGAATTAATAAATTCTCCCTTCAATTTCATAGTCTTTTTTTAGAAGCGTAGTCTATATAGCGTTTATTTCTATATTGGACCTGGCTATACTCATTAGTGATTTCATAGTGCTGTCTTTGTTATTTTAGAGTGCTTTAGGGGGGCAGTTTTAGATTCTTTTTTCTTTTCTTTTTTTTTTTTTTTTTAAGACGGAGTCTCACTCTGTCGCCAGGCTGGAGTGCAGTGGGGCAATCTCAGCTGACTGCACCCTCTACCTCCTGGGTTCAAGCGATTCTCCTGCCTCAGCCTCCTGAGTAGCTGGGACTACAGGTGCGTGCCACCATACCCAACTAATTTTTTGTGTATTTAGTAGAGACGGAGTTTCACTGTGTTAGCCAGGATGATCTCGATCTCTTGACCTCGTGATCTGCCCACCTCAGCCTCCCATCAGTGCTGGGGTTACAGACGTGAGCCACCTCACCCAGCCTAGGTTCTGTTAGAGAAAAATCAAAGCATTTCTAATAAAGTTTGCTATCTGTTCTAGTTTTGTTTGGCTTCAGAATGCATGTATAAAATTTTTATAACTTCACAGAGTATGAAGGCACTGTGCTCGGGCCTCATTTCTGTTTTTCAGTGTGATTACATATGAGCTCTTTCATAGAAATTTTAGTAGCTAATGGTCACTGTGTGTGAAATGCTGCTTATTGACTGGGTTCATGTCTGTGTCTGGTTTTCCTCATCATTCTGAACCCACTGCATATTGGCATTTGCCATTGGGGTGAACGTACACAGGCCTTTTGGGAAACCAGGCTCAGGCCCCAGGCTCTGAGTCAGAGGAACAAAGGGGAGATGTCATTCCCTCACCTGCTCCCAGTGAAAAATAGAAAATGAAATCCCCTTTGGATACTTGGGAGGAATCTAGCAGTTATTTCTCCAGTGTGAAAGAAAAAGGTCTTGGAGAAAGACCCTTTGCTAATCAATATACAAGTAGGAAAGAGTAGAGAGGTGTGACATCTTGGGCTTTAGGGTTCACTGCCTGAACTCCTTTTGAATTCTACTTTCTGTTTTATTTTCTTGCAATGCATGGCTGCAAATGACTGTGCTTTTGGCAACTGAGGGCCTGATGAAAGTTCTTCCCTTGCCTATGTAACAAGTGACACTCACGGACTGACATCAACTTCCAAAAATAGGAAGAATTTTAGAGGAAAAAAACAGCTCTTCAATGAGGACAAGTTGCAGTTTTGTCCACAGAGGAAGAGCAACAATAACTTTGTGTTTCAGGTATTAGGGAGCTCAGCCATGTTCAGGCCATTTTACCAAATTTAAAATTTTTAATAACCCAAATTTTACCTTAGAAATGTAGTATGTAGCCATCATTCCTTTTGTCAAAATATTGTTTTTCTGGCTGGACACAATGGCTTATGCCTGTAATCCCAGCACTTTGGGAGGCTGAGGCAAGAGGATTACTTGAGGCCAGAAGTTTGAGACCAGCCTGGGCAATAGAAAAAGACCTTGTCTCTACAAAAAAGTAAATAAATGAATAAATAAATAAATAAAATTTAAAATAAATAAATAAATAAATTAGCCAGCTGTGGTGGTTTGCACCTGGGGTCTGAGTGACTCAAGAGGCTTAGGGAGGTGGTTCCCTTGAGCCCAGGAGTTTGAGGCTACTGTGAGCTATGACTGCACCACTGCATTCCAGTCTGGTCGACAGGGCAAGACTCTGTCTTTAAATAATAGTAATAATGATAACAACAACAACAATACTAATTTTAAAATGTTGTTTATCTCCATGTTTAAATGCCAAACTACTTAGTTAGCATTTTTTTTTTTTTTTTTTTTTTTTTTTTTTTTTTTT
>NW_016827514.1:16790-43626 GCF_001698545.2 Rhinopithecus bieti
GGTTTCACCATGTTAGCCAGGATGGTCTCAATCTCTTGACCTCGTGATCTGCCCGTCTCGGCCTCCCAAAGTGCTGGGATTACAGGCTTGAGCCACCACACCAATTTATCTTTATTTGTACTTTTTTTTTTTGAGACAGAGTCTTGCTGTGCTCTATCACCCAGGCTGTAGTGCAGTGGCATGATCACTATAATCTCCACCTTCCAGGCTCAAGAGATACTCCTGCCTCAGCCTCCTGAGTAGCTGGGACTACAGTTGCACAACACCATGCCTATCTAACTTTTGTATTTTTTGTAGAGAGGGAGTTTTACTATGTTCCCCAGGCTGGGCCCAAACTCCTGAGCTCGAGTGATCCACTCACCTCAGCCTCCCAAAGAGCTGAGATTACAGATGTGAGTCATCACATCCAGCTGTAAATGCAAGTTATATTCACAAATGTAAGACAGACGTTAGAGTACACGATTTGCCTGCTATAGAAATACAGCAGTGTGTATGTGAAAATGTAAGTGCTGTATTTTTTACCCGTAAGAAAAATAGAAGAGCTATATGCTTTAATGATGCATAGGACTATTTTCTGAAATCTGCTACTGGTATTGAATGGTTGTGGCTGTTATTTATTTATTTATTTATCATCATCATCATCATCATCATCATCATCATCATCATCATTTGAGACGTAGTCTAGCTCTGCCATCTAGGCCGGAATGCAGTGACGTGATCTCGGCTCACTGCAACCTCCGCCTCCAGGGTTCAAGCGATTCTCCTGCCTCAGTCTCCTGAGTAGCTGGGATTACAGGTGTGCACCACCACACCTGGCTAATTTTTGTATTTTTAGTAGAGACAAGGTTTCACCATGTTGGTCAGGCTGGTGTTGAACTCCTGACCTCATGATCCGCCCACCTCAGCCTCCCAAAGCGCTGGTATTACAGGCGTGAGTCACCATGTCCGGCCAAGCTGTGGCTGGTATTTTAACATAGAAAGTCTATTTTCCAATCGAAGTGTAACTTCTCTGATAATATGCTTTGTATTTGTGATTAATGTTTTAGTAATAGTAGGACAAATAGTTTTTTTCCTTTTTTGATTACCACTAGACCAATTTTTTTTGTATTATGGTTAAAGTTGATATTTTAGTAACAGAATAAGAAAATATATCTTTTTCCCTTTATAACCACCAATCTGATGTTTCCCATGTAACAGTTTTAAAAATGCTTCTTCCTGGATGTACCTAGTGATTCCTGAATTTTCTTACTATAGCGTAACCACTGTTACTGGCTCTTTGCTTTAAATAATCTTGACACATAGTCCTCATCACAGATCCACATTTTCTTTGGCCATATATACAAACTTGACAGTATGGTGTTGGAAACGTGAAAGGGCTGCTAACTCTCCTGAATCTGCTGTCATTGGTTATTGAACACCATTTAAGCACTTTATATCTGAATGAAGCCAATTTTGTTTGAGCCACTTGATATTTCCAATGAAGCAAGGAGGAGCAAATAAGTGGTAAAAACAACCTTGGTTTGTTTTCTTTTTCCTCCATGAAGTGAGTCTGGGGCTCCCACTGATATTTTTCATGTTTATCATGGATGTCCCAGGCAGTAGCAAGTTCTGAGAAATGGTATCTAACCTTTCAAATTGAAGATTTTATTTGCTAGAATATTCATTCTTTCTTGCTTATCTCAAAATCAGGTGGGATGAGCGTCGTTACTGTCCCCTCATGCACGAGCTTGAGATCAGTTGGTAGCTAAGCCTTGCCGATGCTTATTCGTCTTTGAGATTAACAGAGTAGCTTATAAAATGCATTACTTATTTTTGAAATGCAAGCATGAAGTGCATTAGTAACAAAGCTCCTTCAGTAAATCTTCAAGAATCTGGAAAAAAAAGCACAAGTCAGTTCAAGAGTATTCTATCCATGGTTCACTTTGCAGCAGTGACTTTATATCTTGTTGTGTGTGTGTGTGGTTCTTTGCATCACTTTGAACATCTTCTTGAATGAAAATGAGTCAGATACAGCTACTTTGCTCATCTCCTATAGACACACACTTTGATTAATAGAGTTGTTGGTGAAGTGTTAAAAGTCAAGAATGTTGTTATCACCACATGTAGAGGGACTGGATATGGGGAGCGTAGTGGGATTTTAAATGAGAAGCACTGCATATCACAGTCATAGAGCAGCTCCCTGAGTGATTTTACGTGATGAGCCGAGCTTCCCCAAAGAGCAATTTAATTGGCATATTTGAAGCTAGAAGTTTCTGACAGCCACCCCAGACCTTAGCACCAGCCTGTTCTCTTAGTAAGGGTCCCTGTAAACAGGTGGGAAAATTAAGGCACTCCAAATGTTTATCAAGTGTAGAACATTCATTATAGTATTTACCTTTTAGAGGTATTCTCTGAAATTCCATAAGGCAGTTTAAGCAAGCCACCAGCTGTTGTAAAGGGAATGAGAAAGCTCTAATAGACTTCTTAGAATTTACCAGACTCTTTTTTTTTCAGAATGCTATGAATTAATCATAGACTTTTGCTAGACTTTCCTATTCTTATCAAATAGCAAATAAACTGGCTAAAAATAACTGGAAGAAATCTTTTAGCATGTAAGAGAATACTCACCTACATGGAAATAGCTCTATCCTGTTTTCTTTTGTAAAGTTGCAAAAAAGAAAAAAAAAAAGTCATTTCAAACTGTGCTGAATCTCTGGCAGGTTTTGAACCCAGCTGCCTGTCATGGTTTGGGTCTCTGTACTGTGTGAGTTGTGAGTGATGGTAGGCTAGATCCACTTCCACTGGTTTTTCTAACTCATTCTTCTCAAAGTTGCTGCAAGACTTTCCCATTATTTCCGGTTACCTGTGAAATGGGCAGTGAGGACATGGGACACAGTATCACAAAACCAAGTCATTGATAGGCTCTTACCTTCCACCTGGTGGGGACCTCAGTCTTCCTTTTGAATATTCTGAGTAACATAGCACCAGAGAACCATATAAACAGCCCTTGATTTCCAGCCTCAGAGGCAGACATGAGAGGTGGTATGATAGTCAACTTTTACTGTATCTTATTCATATACTATACAAATAAGGGAATAAATACAAATAATAAGATTCTTTTCTGATAATAAAATAATGCATGTTTCCACTGGATAGTTTTAAAACTACAAATAGTTACTAAGAAAAAAATAAAATCCACTTACAGTTTCACCCCCAGAGATATGTAATCAGGGCCTTTGTATTGAACAGTTCAAGGGGGGAGTCCAGGTTCCATTGGAACACAGCATGGATGGCAGCCCCAGAAGTTGCACAGCTTGGGGCTTAAACAGCTGTTAACATCTTATGTCATCAGTTATTTGAGTCTTTCGCATCGCGTATGTTGTTCTTTTGTTGTTGTTCTTTTTTTATTTTGCTTTCTAAAATTAGTATCATGCCATGCTGACAGTTTAAAGCTTGTTTTATCCTGTATGTCTTAATGTAATGCCCACTAACCACAGTATTCCACATCGAGAATTTTGTTCTCAGTGACAGGTGCACTGTTCTCCTGAGGGAGGGCTGAGGCAGGAGGAAGTGCCCAGACTTAAAGAAGGAGTGGAGAACAGGGAAGGCGGGGATGGCTCTGCGCCCTGTGACCATCACCATTGCTAGGACCTGATTCTTGATGCCCTCCTGGCTGAGGAGTCGGCCAACATCCCTGGTACAGACTTGGTGTTATTGAGTGAAAAACAAATCCTCTTCCTCCTCTCTCCTCGCCCTGCTCTTTCCTCACTCTTTTATCCTCTCTTCCTCTTTCCTCTTCTCTTCTCTTTCCTTTCCCTCACTGTTCTAAGCCTCAGACTGTTCATTTCTAGAGCTGGCCAGATAGAACAGTGAGTCACGGTGAGATATTTTGTCCCATGGGTTTGTTCAACCAGAAACGTGTATGAGCCACTGTTTGGGGAGTTCTGGTGCTCTTTTGAAATATCCAATATCATCTTTCCTTTGAAAGCCTGGAAGAGATGTTCCACTAGTCAGTGAACTAGCAGCAATGATCAACTACAGTGATAACCCATGACTATCCATTCACAATGGCAGTAAATCAAGGCCAATTCAGACCTGAATTTTACCAGGTCAAATACGGTTCCAAGTTGCACAGTGAAGATACTATCCAGCGACAACTAAAACCAAAACCAAATCAAACAAATACGTGAAAATCAGAGCTAGATCTTCATCTTTGTGGCTTGAGAAAGATTCAGAGAGAATAGGACCCTGGGTAAGCCCTGCCATTAAAGAGACTAATGTCGATGACGTAAAGATTTGTGTTCCAGATCTTCAGCGTACTTTTGTTTGGGAGTTCTTGTAGCTACCTGTGGTAGGTAACCACCAAAAATCAGCGGATCTACAGCGTGAAGCTGGCATCTGACAGCCCGTTGATAGCACTGGCACCTGCTCACTTGCCCATTCTACCTACAACAGTTGGTGGGAGAGACGTGTGCTAGTCTTGTTATAAGTGCGCATTAATAAGATTTTCTCTGATAATGCAGGAAAGCTGGGGACAGAGGTGGCTAGAATTTATTTTTCAAAGATAACGTTTCTAGTTTGGTCAGATGCATCCCTAAGAGGGGAAGTAAACAGTTTAGGCTGATACTCATCCGATACTAATTTCCTCTTGGTCGAAGCATATCAGGCGGTGAGTGAATACTGGGCAATGCTCGAAGACTTGAAGAATGGGAGTCTCAGCTCCAAGGTTGGTGGAGTGCTCTTTGAATTTAGCCCTGCAGCCCATCAGCAGTGTGGCCTTTGGCAAATCACTCTCCAAAACCTGGTTTCTTCTTCTGTAAAAGTAGCATAATGGATCTTCTTATTGTGTAACATTGTTGGGAAGTAGGAATTAAAGAGAATATGTGCAAGTGACTTTGTGGCAGATGTTTCCTTAGAGGAATGCTGTGGTGCTAGCTGTCAGCATCGCTGTCAGCATCACTGTCGCAAATGAGAGGTTCTTAACCGGCTGTGTGCGGTAGAGCTCTCTGGCAAACTCATGAAGCCCATGGAACTCACCTCAGGATAGTTTTGTTAAATAAAAAAAAAATACATAATATTATAAAGGAAATCATTTAGCAAATTACTATAAATATATATGTTAGGCAGAATTATGACTCCCTAAAAATGCCCGTGTCTTAGTTGCCAGACTTGTGGATATGTTACGTTCCATGGCAAGGGGAAATTAAAGGTGGAGATAGAATTAAGTTTGCTACCCAGCTGTCTTCGACATCAGAAAATTATTGTGGATTATCTGGGTGAACCCAGTGTCCTTAAAAGTAGAAGGAAGAGACAGGAGAATCCGGGTCAGAGTGATGCAGTGGGAAGCTCAAGCGGTCATTGCTGGCTTTGAAGATGGAGGGAGACCATGAACTAAGGGATATGGGCAGCCTCTAGAAGTTGGAAAAAATAAGGAAATATATTCTCCCCTCGAGTCTTTAGAAAGAAGACAGGCTGCCAAACCCCTTGCTTTTAGCCCAGCATGAACCATTTTGGATTTATGGCCTACAGAACTGCAGACAATACATTTGTATTCTTTTATGTCATCATGTTTGTGGTGATTTGTTACTGCAATAATAATAAACTAATATAGTTATCAAATTAGATAAAATCCATGATGTATGATATGTTCTTCTTGATTAATATATTAAATTACACGCTAGATTTGTGTCTATAGCAAATTTTAAGAAGCTATTAGTGTCAATAAAAATGTATAGAGAGCTATATCTGAAATGTGATTTTGCAAATATTAGTAATTTGCAAATATTAGTAATTTTTATTGATGAAGTCACAGTACTAATACTACTGTGGTTTGTGGCCTATATTAATAATTTGAAATTTTAAATTTCAGTTAGAGGTTAGTGAAAAATAGAAAGAATTTTTTCCTACACCCAGCTTCATGGAGCTTCCTGAATTTTATGCATACAGAGTACACAGAGTCCCTGGCTTAGATATATGAAAGAATGAGAAACTTTCTAAGTTCTTCAAGATATATACAATTCAAAAGCAAAATCAGAAAATCACTGCAACTGGAAAGAAGATTAATAATCCATTAGCCGGCCAGGCACTGTGGCTCACGCCTGTAATCCCAGCACTTTGGGAGGCTGAGGTGGTTGGATCACAAGGTCAGCAGATCGAGACCAGCCTGGCTAACACAGTGAAAGCCCATCTCTACCAAAAAAAAAAAAAAAAATACAAAAAAAACTAGCTGGGCATGGTGGCAGGCGCCTGTAATCCCAGCTTCTCAGGAGGCTGAGGCAGGAGAATGTCGTGAACCCAGGAGGCGGAGCTTGCAGTGAACCGAGATTGTGCCACTGCACTCCAGCCTGGGCGACAGAAATAAACGAACAATCGATTGCCACTATCTCGGTGTACAGTACCTCATTTTCCAAGCAAAAACCTCCTTTAGGAAACACTGAAGACTAAAGTAAGGTCAAGACAGGCAGTTTTACATCTCAAATCTCTAAATACAAATAGCAATTGCTAATATTAGTAAGTCTCTTTTTTCCTGTTTTGTCATATCCTAGTGTTTTCAGTTTAAACCAAGCCACCATACATAGCTAAAAGGAAGAAAAATGTCCCTAGTATACCTTTTATTTAAACACAAGTTAATATAAAAGCAAATGTATGTCATAAAAGCATATATATAGAGAGAGAGATGGAGTCTCGCTCTGTTGCCCAGGCTGGAGTGCAGTGGCGCAATCTCAGCTCACTGCAAGCTCCGCCTCCCAGGTTCAAGGAATTCACCTGCCTCAGCCTCCTGAGTAGCTGGAACTACAGGCGCCTGCTGCCACGTCCAGCTAAGTTTTGTATTTTTAGTACAGATGGGATTTCACCATGTCAGCCGGGTGGTCTTGATCTCCTGACCTCATGTTTTTGAACTTTCACGGTCTTACTTTCCCAACCTAGTTATCAGGAAGTCTGGCTTTCCCTCAGCATGGGCCTTAATCTCTATATAGACTTGGACAACACGTAGGACTTCTCCCACTCTCAATCTATTCCTCTATAGCACACACAGTCTGATTGTTGTTTTCTAGTCCATGCACTGTAGCATTCCATAATTCTATCAATTGAGGTAGAATTTGAGAGTCTATGAATATGGCCATTTTGCTGAGAATCATTTTTACTCTGAATAATGAGTCCTTGTTGAATCTTGGTTCATTTAAATACTCCAGTGTGACATTAAAATTTATTTTGAGAGATAATTTTTCAAAGACTTTTTTTTCTCAGAATCGCAGAAATATGAAAACTGAGTTTGCGTTTGATTGGTATAAGTTATTCCTTTGAAATTACAACTGATTTCTTGGTGGCATGCTCACTGTGAGGGAAGATGTGCTAATAGTGCTTAGAAGATGAAGCAGCGTTTTCAACAGTCTGCTCATTGTAAACTTCTGCTTTCAATAAAATAAGAAAAGGTCCACAAACAATTCAAAAGAAGTAATTCACAGACATACCTCATTACTCTACTGCTGGAAGATGGTTGCTGTAGGCCAGGGAGGGGTGCCAGGTGTCATCTGCATGCATGGACATGAGCAGAAAATGAAATATCATTGAAGCCAGACAAGGAGCACAGTCTCTAAATGCCTTCTACAGACCAGGTCCTAAGTATTCAGTTGTAACAAACCCCTTTAACGCTAACGTAGAAACGTACAATGAAAGTAAATGTAACTCCTGAGCCCTAAAATAAGAAATGAGTTAACTCAACAAAGACTGAGATTTTTCTGTTTTGCTTATCACTTAATTAATATTCAGGAATCTCTAAAAGGTCTTCTTTCATAATGCAGCACTAGCAAATGGATTTTTCCTGTTAGGGGCAGTTAGATCAAACCTCCATTGCTTTTGTTCCTGTTTATTTTAACCGAGGACTGGCAAATTTTCAAAAGTATACTCTTAAAATTTTGCACAGATATCAAGTTAAAGTCTTAGACTATGTGGTTGCAGTAAATTTTGAAGTTATAGTAAGTTGCTAATTTTGAACTTTAAAAGGCCCAAGAGATAGGCACCAAACAGGCTCATCTTGGTCTTTGAAATATGTTATCAACGCTCAGAACCACCTGGGTCATTGAATTTAGGTCAATATAGAGTTGGCCTTTGTTATGGGTTAAATGTTGTCCCACTCAAAATTTATGTATGTGAAGTCCTAACCACCCCTTCCATGTCTCTGAAAGTGACCTTATTTGGAAATAGGGTGTTGCTGATATAATTAGTTACGATTAGGTCATACTGCAGAAGGGTGAGCCCTTAATCCAATATGACTTGTTCCCTTATAAAAAGTGGAAATGTGGACATAGACACAGATGCACACATACTGGGAACACTCTGTGAAGACTGGAGTTATGCTGCCGCAAGTCAAAAACTGCCTGAAGCTGGGAGAGAAGTCTGGGTTGGATCTTTCCCCAGCATCTTCAAAGGAAGCAAGGCCCTGCAGGTACCTTGGTCTCAGACTCCTAGCCCCCAGAAATGTTGTTCAAACCACTCAGTTTGCAGTGTCTTGTTGTGGCATTCCTAGTGACTAATACCACCCTTTCACATGCTCCAGCCAATTCACCCCAGGCACTTATCCAGTTCAGACACTGGGCATATTATCTTATAGAAAGCATATTAGACATGGCTGCCTAGTTCTCCAAATAATTCTAACAACTTTATGAGTCATTTATCTTGTCTGGGCCCTAAGCTTTATTCACCTGCTAATTGATGAGATTGAGTTTTTCTTAAATCTTTCAATTTACCTGTCCCTAAGGAGAGCATAACATAAAACCCCAGAGGGTTTGGGATTTGCCCAAAGCAGCCCATTGCCAGCTTAAACTGTTAAACTTGTGTTGTCTTGAAAAGTCATGTGGATATTTTATCCTTTGCCACATTATATGTGTTTAGTTTAATATGAAATAATATTTTAAATGGCCCATTGTTATATAATCTTGAAGTGTTTGTAACATGAACTGTACTTACCCGATGAATTCCTAGTCTCTGACATATCACCCCATACCCCAAATACTTGGAACCCATTTGGTCCCTGCCAGCCCTGTGGTTCCTGCCAGCCCTAACACTGCACGATCCTAGGGCTTCTCGTAGGTAGGTTATATCACAAAGACCACACTGTGTCTGTGTGCACAAGTCCCCCAGAAAATTTCTGGAATGAGTTATCGTAACATTAAAATACTCATGGAACCAGTTTTGCTGGACGGTATGGAAAATAGAATGTCATAAGGGGTACATGGGTCTGTGGGGCAGGTCCCGAGCAGGATACCTTGATCTTGGAAAGTTTGTTTAAGGGATCCTTTCATCTTGTGTAAAAGAACTGGTGACAGTCAAGAAAAATGACTTAGATTCTGGGTCCTACACCACTGCCTTCCCCACTGAAGTAATTCATGACCGAGTCACTTAAAACCAGGGACATCATGCACAGCCTCCAAATAGCAAGGGAGGGAGTAGCTGCCCCTGGATTTTGACATTGCCCTCCACTTTGCCTAAACCCCTATCAACCTGACAAGTTTCCTTATCTGGAAAATTGGGAAAACGATCTGTCATAGGTCTACTGTGAAGACTAAATAACATATAGCAAATATTTCTTATAAATTATAAAATGCTGTAGGGGCGTTAGGGAGGATTATTTGGTACATTTCTAAGTAGATCTAAAAGGCGTTGATTGAGCTACTGATAGGACTGATCTGCTTTGTGCTTGGGGCCAGTTTGGAGTGTGTGTGTGTGTGTGTGTGTGTGTGTTACAAAGTCTTGCTTTGCAGCCCAGGCTGGAGTACAGTGGCATAATCATAGCTTACTGCAACTTCCACCTCCCAGGCTTAAGCCTTCAAGGCTCAAATGATCTTCCCACCTCAGCTTCCTGAGTAGCTGGGACTACAGGCACACACCACCATGGCTTGCTAATTTTTCTATTTTTTGTAGAGCCAGGGTTTCACTATGTTGCCCAGGCTGGTTTCGAACTCCTGGGCTCATGTGATCCTCCTGCTTTGGCCTCCCAAAAGTTCTAGCATTATGGACATGAGCCACCACACCCAGCCCAGTTTGGTTTATGATGCACATAAACTAAGAGGGTGACATATTGAGAACAAGATTCTCAAGGCTTCAATTAATGCAAACATTTTTATAAAAAAAAAAGAGTAGAAATGATATGACAAGACTGAAGGAGTATAGTGGCATGTAGATAAAATGGTCAACAGATGTCAAATACCCTTTTCAATGTAGGGAGCAAAGACTAATCAATCATCTTAAAAAAATGCAGTGAGTTTGAATTGTTGGAGAACCAGCAAGACCATCTGTAAAACTCCAAAGTGGTAATATATATTAGGGGTGAAATCAAATGAGCAAAAAGATGGGATGGACTGGCTGCCCATCAACATGGCAAGATACTAGACTTTGATGGTGACAGCACCCAACTTCAACACAATTTGATTTTAGCTATTTTTTTAAATAAAAGAAAAGAAATGAAAGGTCTGGTTTTCTCAATAAGATGGAAGTGAACCTCAAGTACTAGCCATTTGCAAAACTGGCTGGTGAATACACCATATGTATCTGTAGAATAAATCCATAGTGTGATATCACAGGAGGATGAATACTTTACATCTATTTTGGGGTTATCTATCCTGTGCTGGGGACTGTACTATAGGCACTAGCTATACAACAATAGGCAAAAACCAAAAAGACAAAAATTGCTGTTCTCATGAAACTTATATTCTATAGCAAGGAAGAAAGACAAATAACTGTATTCAGGAAGCAGTGATCAATGCCCAGAAGAAAAATAAAGTAGGTTAAATGTCGAAGGATGACGAGGGTGGTGCTAGACGTGGACAGCCGATAGGTTCCAAGGAAGTGAGTGGCTGAGGCTGGTGGAAATGGGGAAGCAGAAGGAAGAGTTAGTGCACAAACTCTGTCATGGTTGGGAAATTCAGGACCAGTGAGAAGGTCAGGGGTGCTGGAATTTCTGAAAGCAGGTAAGAAGGGGGGGAGAGGGGATCTGAGAGGCCAGGCCATGAAAAGTCCTGTAAGGACTCTGGGCTTTCTTTTGAGTGAGAAAGGAATCAATTGAGGAGCTGCAAGAAAGTAAACAGCAGGGAGAAGTGGACAGCATCTCTGCACCCTCACATCCTCCCAGCTCCTTTCTGCTCCGTCCAGCCCTGGCCATGCGGACAGCTGCTTCCCTCTCAGCAGCCCCACTCTGGACCAGGTGAGGAAGGGTGCCAGCGTTTTAAATGCTCCACGCTAATCCATCCAAGAAATTACCTTTCCTTCATTAACCCCCTAGAATCCTTTGAAGCGGTGGAGCCACTGTCTTATTTGTACTTGTATTGGTTTCTACAGATTCATATGTTTCTTAGCCTTAGAAATATGCTGAAGATTCATAAATCAAGATTCATTTGAAAAATTCATTCTTCCCATTTATACACAAAAGGCACATAAGAAAACTTCACAGCCTTGCAACAGAATGTTAAGCTTAGGCCGGGCATGGTGGCTCACACCTATAATCCCAGCACTTTGGGAGGCTGAGGCGGGCGGATCACCTGAGGTCGGGAGTTTGGGACCAGCCTGACCAACATGGTGAAACCCTGTCTTTACTAAAAATACAAAAATTAGCTGGGCGTGGTGGTGCATGCCTGTAATCTCAGCTACTTGGGAGGCTGAGACAAGAGAATCGTTTGTACCCGGAAAGTGGAGGTTGCTGTGAGCCGAGATCACACCACTGCACTCCAGCCTGGGCAACAAGAGCAAAACTCTGTCTCAAAACAAAAAATAAATGAGTACTAAGATTAATGCCTTTAAAAATGTATTCTCATGAGAAAAGAGGCAGCTCATGGATGACATCAGTGAAATCAGTACATTCTCTGTGGAGACAGTCTTTATTCATTATTCACAATGAATAAAAATAGCATGATTTTTAAAAATGGAGGACTCAAGACATAGATTGAAAAGGGGAGCACAAATATGAAACTCATAGAAATAATACTAAATATAACACACCTGGGTAGAAGCTCATTTTCTCTGGTCTTTGGGACAGAAGTAATAACAGTACTTCAAATATGTATTTGAAGAATATATATTTTAATATACAAAGAGGAGGGGTTGTCACATAAAATACAGGATGCCCAGTTCGATTTGAATTCCTGATAAACAAGACATAATATTTAGTGTGAGTATATCCCAAATATTGTGTGGAACACACTTATACTAAAAATTTAGTTACATAGTGCGTATGGAACTAAAATTTAGATTTAAGTGGTGTCCTGTATTAGCTAAATATGGTAACCCTACTGAGAAGAGACTACTAATTCTACCTTTAGGATGTATGAAGTAATATTTGCAGTAATTGATATTGTGTAGAGTATCTCTGCAAATGAAATTATCTTTGAGCTTGCTCTCTTTAAGAAGAGAAGCCTTGTGCTGCATACCTACCATGTGCCTCTCCAAGCCCACTCTTCCCCTGTCTTCACCCTGCTCTGAGCCCCAGGAGGCTGGCTGCCTCAATGGGCTCTCCAGTCATGGGCTTCCGACTGGTTTCCACAATGGGAGGCGTCAACAGGAGACTATAGGGGAGAAGAGCCATATTGTTAGAGAGCTGATTTTGTTTCACCTGCTCCTTCCCATTCAGGTTGCTCTGAAATCACTCCTGCCCACTAACCCTCCGTGCCTAGGGAAGATCACAGTTTTGAGCTGCTGTTAGCCCCTGGGTACTGCACTGGCTTTGTAAATTGCCTCTTTATTAGATTCTCCTCCAATGATTGAGCTTGAAGGTGCCATCTCTTCCCTTCTAGAGCTCTAATATGCTGGAGAATATGATGTAGATCTCCAAGGTCAAGAGTACAATTTGCATCCGTGAAGGTGTGAATTAGAAAAAGAAAAGTAAGATTTGGAAAGAAAATGGTTAAGTTGACATTTTGCTGTGTCATTCAATAGTGAAGTCTTGCCAGTCACTTAACTTCTCTTTTAAAATAGATATTTATTCCTGGAAGGTTTCTAGAAAAAGTAATAGAAACAGGAGTCTTAATTAGTTGAAAGACAAAGACATAGACTGCAGAAATGAGCAATTTATTACTAGAATGTCCATGTTCCTCATAAAACAAGACAAATCCTGTATTTCTAAAATATGTATTAAAAGACCTTTCTTCAGAAAACTTAAAAAACAAAATATTTAGAAAGTATTTCATAAATATTTAGGAAAAAGGCAAAAACAAGCAAATCATGTGTTGTCCTGAGACTTTCTTCCTGCAATCTCCCCTTTCTCCTCCTCCGTCCCAGTGCTGCTGGAGTTTTCTTCCTAAGGAAGGGTGCTCGGCTGGGCACAGTGGCTCACGCCTGGAATCAAGCACTTTGGGAGGCCGAGGCAGGTGGATTGCAAGGTCAGGAGGTCAAGACCATCCTAGCGAACATGGTGAAACCCCGGCTCGACTAAAATACAAAACTTAGCTGCGCGGGATGGTGGGTGCCTGTAATCCCATCTACTCAGGAGGCTGAGGCAGGAGAATCACTGAATCCGGGAGGCGGGGTTGCAGTGAGCCGAGATTGCATCACTTCACTCCATCCTGGGTGACAGAGTGAGACTCTGTCTCCAAAAAAAAAAAAAAAAAAAAAAAAAAAAAAAAAGGGGGCTCCAATTCTTCNTGCAATCTCCCCTTTCTCCTCCTCCGTCCCAGTGCTGCTGGAGTTTTCTTCCTAAGGAAGGGTGCTCGGCTGGGCACAGTGGCTCACGCCTGGAATCAAGCACTTTGGGAGGCCGAGGCAGGTGGATTGCAAGGTCAGGAGGTCAAGACCATCCTAGCGAACATGGTGAAACCCCGGCTCGACTAAAAATACAAAACTTAGCTGCGCGGGATGGTGGGTGCCTGTAATCCCATCTACTCAGGAGGCTGAGGCAGGAGAATCACTGAATCCGGGAGGCGGGGGTTGCAGTGAGCCGAGATTGCATCACTTCACTCCATCCTGGGTGACAGAGTGAGACTCTGTCTCCAAAAAAAAAAAAAAAAAAAAAAAAAAAAAGAAGGGTGCTCAGATCTTCACCTCCAGCACAGACACTTGGATGACTTCCTTCTATGCATCTAAAAAGTCCTCAAAAAATATTTGCTAAATTTAATTGCATTTCTGCTTCTTTAACCCCGCTGTCTTAGATATGGTTTGGAAAAGAGCAAGAGAAAAGTAAAGTTAAATTCCCTAATTATTTCTTAAACTTTCCCCAGAAACTTAATGGGCACGTTGGGTCATGGTTTGTCCCACATAGTAAATGGGACACATGCGTTGCTGGTGAGTGCCTTCTTAGATAAGAACTGAGATCTTTCATCTAGAGGCTGGCACAGATTGGAAGGTTCTGGCTGCTGTCATCCTATACGTAGTCGAGTTTCAGTTTTTTTGTTTGCTTTAATCTGAATGTCTGATTGAGGTATTCAAACAGCAAGAGAGAATCCTGTGAAGAGATGAACTATTTGTGTTAGAACGGTTTAATCTTGTGACTCGGATCACTTGTATTATTGAGCTAGATTCCTCAATAGTTGTCTAGATATTTGACATATTGTGTTTTACTCTATTGTGGTGTATGACCACATAAACAGATAAAATCGTAATCTTTTCAATCTTTTATAGTCCATGAGTATTAATACACTTATTTCAAAGTAGTCTGTTTCTAGCTTAGGTAAATTTAGATGATGTCATTGAATACTGTATTAAAAACCTGCTTCATTCCAGTTAATTTTTTTCAGGAATTATTACTCATACTACAAGGCATTATTTATAGCTCCAACTCTCTTATATGATAAAGAATGAACTGCATATTACGTTGCTATAATGAGAAATTCTCTTGTGTTTAATCTGCCCTCTTAGCATTGAGAAATTCTGTGGATTCTAAAATTCTATTTGAGAATTGTAAGAATGTTTTATTACTCTCTTTTAATATGTGCCATATTTTTTCTCTCATATGTCTGTCAGTGGTATATATACACACACACACACACACACACACATACACACATTATATATACATAGTGCATATAAACATATTATATGTATACATACCATATATATATATATCCATATTTACATAGGCATATGTGAAATAGATGTGCTTATAAATCCTGAACAATGCCAGGCAGCTGTTTTTATAATCTTGCTGGTTTCTACAGAAGTCAGTTTCTACCACCTTTCTTCCAGTCCTAGGGAAGTTGTGTCTAAAACACCCATCTACAGCAGAAAGGGAAGCCCATGGGCCAGCCATTGTGTGTTTTTTTTATACGCATTGCTTTGTTTCGTCCTCAGTCCTGCAGAGCAGGTGGGGAGTATTCCCATTTTTAGAGAAACTGAGGCTCACTGCAGCACAGTGAGCTGTTTAAGGTTACTCAGCTGGTAATGGTGGGTCACTGTTGCCTTCATATACAAATGACAATAGTAATTCCTCCTGGTAACAAAATGAGACGTGTCCTGAACTCCCATTTTGAAGGAGGCACTGTGTCAAACATTTAAGCAGCCCAATGACACTGAGTTATTCCCATTTTATAAATGAGGAAAACCAAGACACAGAAAGGTTATGACCTGTGCAGAATTTGAAACCCAGATCTGTCTAATGCCAAAATCCATACTCTTAACACTTTATTTTGCAACATACCGTGTGCTAGACTTTGATGAGTATGTTGGATTATATTCCTCTTTGGAAATCTAGTACTTCATATTTCATAATTTTAGTGGTTTCAAAATCTGTGTTATCTTGACCGATCCCAACATAGCAGTTTTCAGAGCTGGAAATACAAGTTAGAAATCAGCTTCCATTTAGTGATGCAAAACACTGCACAGCCAAATGTATGCAAACTGATCTTTATGAAAAGCAATCCCAATTAACTTTATTTTTTAAACTAATTTATTTGTATATTGACAAATATATATTTATTATGTACAACAGGATGTTTTCTTACATGTATACATTGGGAAATGGCTAAATTGAGCTAATTAACCTATACATTACTGAATATACTTATTTTTATGCTCAGAACACTTCAAATTTACTCTCAGGGCTTTTCAGGAATACAATACATTGTTATTAATTGTAGTCATCATTTTGTAGGATAGATCTCTTGAACTTATTCCTTCTGTCCAACTGAAATTTTGTCTCCTTTGACCAACATCTCCCCAACTCCCCACCCCTGCCCCCAACCCCTAGAAACCACCATTCTATTCACTACTTCTATGAATTTAATTCTTTTAGATTTCACATATGAGATCAAGCAGTATTTGTCATTCTGTGTCTGGCTTATTTTACTTAACATAATGTCCTCCAAGCTTAGCCATGTTTCAAATGACAGAATTTCCTTTTTTGTAAAGCTGAATAGTATTTACTTGTGTATATATATCACATTTTCTTTATTCTTCTGTTGACATTTAGGTTGATTCTAATTTTTGTCTATTGTGACTAATGCTGCAATGAACATGGGGGAAGAGATATCTCTTTGATATACTGATTTAATTCATAGCCTTTGGATATATATCCAATAGTGGAATTACTGGATAATAGGGTAGTTCTATCGCTGATTTTTTGAGGAACCTCTATAATGTTTCCCCAAATGGCTGTACCAATGTAAATTCCCACCAACAGAGTGCTAGGGTTCCCTTTGATACACATCCTCACCAATACTTATTATCTTTTGTCTTTTTGATCACAGCCATCCTAATAAGTATGAGGTGACATCTCATTGTGGTTTTAATTTTCGTTTTCCTGGCAATGAATGATGTTGAGCATTTTTTCATGTATCGATTGGCCTTTTGAATGTCCTGTTTTGAGAAATGTCTATTCAGGTTCTTTGCCCATTTTTTTTAATTAGGCTATTTGTTTCCTTGCTATTGAGCTGTTTGCATTCTTTATATCTTTTAGATATTAATCCCTTATCAGACATATAGCTTGAAAATATATTCTCTTGTTCCGTAGGTTCTCTTTGCTGATTGTCTTCATTGCTGTGCAGAAGCTTTTTAGGTTGATAAAATCTAGTTGTCTATGTTTGTTGCCTGTGCTTTTAGGGTCATATCCTAGATTCATTGCCAAGATCATTATGGAGTCTTTCCTCTGTATTTACCTCAAGTCTTATGTTTAAGTGCATAATCCATTTTGAGTTGATTTTTGTACATGGTGTGAGATAAGGGTCTAATTTCATTCTTCTGCATGTGGGTATTGTTTTCCCAGAACCATTTGTTTAAGACTGTTCTTTCCTCAATGTGTGTTCCTGGCACCTTTGTTGAAAATCTATTGACTGTAAACGTGTGGATTTGTTTCTGGGCTCTCTATTCTGTATTCTGTTCAACTGGTCTGTGTATCTGTTTCTATGCCAGTACCATCTGTTTTGGTTACTGTAGCTTTGTATATATTTTGGAGGCAAGAAGTGTGATGCTTCCAGCTTGTTCTTTTGCTCAAGATTGCTTTGCTATTTGGGGGTCTTACGGGGTTCCATATACATTTTATGATAATTTTTTTTCTGTTTCTTTGAAAAATGCCATTTTGATAGGGAGTGCATTGAATCTGTAGATCACTTTGGGTAACATGGACATCATAACAACATTAATTATTCCAATCCATAAACATAGAATATTTTTCAATTTATTTGTATTTTCTTACATTTCTTTTAACAATATCATAGTTTTTAGTGTACAGATTTTCACCTCCTTGGTTAAACTTATTCCTAGATATTTTACTAATTTTGGCAGCTGTAAAAGTGGGACTATTTTCTTGATAACTTTTTTGGATAGTTCATTGTTAGAGTATAAATATGCTACTAATTTTATGTGTTGATTTTGTATTCTGCAATTTTATTGTATTTATTTATTAGTTCTAACAGTTTTGTGATGGAGTGTTTAGAATTTTCCACATAAAAAATATGTAGCCTGCAAACAGTGACAATTTAACTTCTTTTTTTTTCCAGTTTGGATGTTTTTAATTCCTTTCTTTTTCCTAATTTCTCTGGTTAGGACTTCCAGAGAAGTTGAACAGAAGGGACAAGAGTGGACAGAGTTATTTTCTTCCTGATATTAGAGGAAAACTTTCCATTTTTCATCATCGTGTACAATGTTAGCTTTGGGTTTGTCACATACGCTGTTTATTGTATTGAGCGACATTCTTTCTATACCTAATTTGTTGAGAATTTTTATCATGAAAGAATTTTGAATTCCGTCAAAAGCCTTTTCTGCATCTATTGAGATGCACGTGGGTTTTCCGTTCATTCTGGTAATGTGGTGCATCACATGTATTGATTTGCATATATTGAACCATTCTTCCATCCTAGGGACCAATTGTACTGATCATGGTGAATAGCCTTTTTAGTGTGCTGTTGAATTTGGTTTGCTAGGATACAGGTCTGCAATTTTCTTAAGAGTGTTCTTGTCTGACTTTGGTATCAGGGTAATGCTGGCCTTGTTAAATGAGTTGCAAGTTTCACCTCTTAAACTTTTTGAAAGAATTTGGGGAAGATTAGGATTAGTTCTTCAGTGTTTCATAGAATTTATCAGTGAGGTCATCAGGTCCTTGGTTTTTCCTTGATTAGAGATTAGAGTCTTTTTACTGTGGACTCAGTCTTGTTACTCAGCTGTGATCTGTTCAGATTGTTTTATTCATGATTCAGTCTTGATAAGTTGTATGTGTCTAGAAATTTGTGTGTTTCTTTTGTATTATCCAATTTGTTGGTGTATAACTGTTCATATTAGCTTTTTATAATCCTTCATATTTCTGTTGTATCAGGTGTGATGTTTCTGCTTTTATTTCTGATTTTGTCTTCTTTTTTCTTAGTCTAGCTAATGGTTTTGATTATATTTTGAAAAAAAACAAACAAACCCAACTTTAGTTTTGTTGATCTTTTCTATTGTTTTTCTAGTTCCATTTTATTTGTGTTTGTTCTGACCTTTATTATTTCCTCCCTTCTACCAATTTTGGGCTTAGTTTGTTCTCCTTTTTCTTGTTCCTTGAAGTGTAACTTTAAGTTATTTGAAATCATCTTTTCTTTTTTTAATTTAAAAGTGTTTTTGCTAAAAACATCTTTCTGAGAACTACTTTTGCTACATGCTGTAAGTTTTGGTACACTGTCTCTGTTTTCATTAGTCTCAACGATATTTTAGTACTTAAAATTTAGACTTAAAAAATATCCTATTAATTTCTTCTTTGACTCATTGATCATTCAGGAGCATGTTGTTTCATTTCCATGTGTGTGTAAATCTTCCAAAATTGCTCCTGTTACAGATTTCTAGTTTCATACCATTGTGGATGGAAAAGATAACTCATGTGATTTCAGTCTCCCTATATTTGTTAAGATTTGCGGCCTTTCGGTCTATGCATGTCCTTAAATGTGAAGTGAGTGTCTTACCAGCAGCAGATAGGTGGGTCATGTTGTGTTTCTTTTTAAATCCACCTAGCCACTCTGTGTCTTTTTGTTGTAAAATTGAGTCCATTTACATTCAAGGTAATTGTAAATAGGTAAATTGTAAATAGTGTCACTTTTTTTTTTTTTTTTTTTTTTGAGACAGAGTCTCGCTCTGTCGCCCAAGCTGGAGTGCAGTGGCACAATCTCGGCTCACTGAAAGCTCCACCTCGCAGGTTCATTGCCATTCTCCTGCCTCAGCCTCCCGAGTAGCTGGTACTACAGGCGTCCGCCACCACACCCAGCTAATTTTTTGTATTTTTAGTAGAGATGGGGTTTCACCATGTTAGCCAGAATGGTCTTGATCTCCTGACCTTGTAATCCACCTGCCTCGGCCTCCCAAAGTGCTAGGATTACAGGCGTGAGCCACCGTGCCTGGCCTAGTGTCACTTTGTTACTGACTTTCTGGTTGTTTTGGAGATCCTTTGTTTCTTTCTTCATCGCTTGCTGTCTTCCTTTGTGATTAGGTGATTTTCTTTAGTGGTATGCTTTGATCCTTTACTTTTTATCTTTGTGTGTCTACTATAGGTTTTTGCTTTATGATGACCATGAGGATTACATAGGTGGCTTATAGTTATAACAGGCTATTTTAAGCTACTAATGACAAAACTTTAATAGCATACAAAAGCTGCACTTTTCGCTTTGCCCAACAGTTTTATATATATATATATATGTATATATATTCTCTTTTTGATGTTACAATTTGTATCTTTTAATATTGCATATTTCTTAACAAATAGTTGTAGCTAATATTATTTTTAATGGTTTTGTCTTTTAACCTTCATACTCAAGATATAAGCAATTTACATACTACCGTGATAGTATTAGAGTATACTTCATTTTACCATTTACTTATACTGAGTTTTAACTTTCATATATTTTTGTGTTGTTTGTTAGTGTTCTTTCAGCCTGTAGAACTCCCTTATTGTTTCCTCTAAAAGGGGTCTGGTGGTGATGAACTATGTCAGCTTGATGTTTTCCTGGGACAATCTTTATTCTTCCTTTATTTCTCCTAATAATAAGCCAATATTTAAAAATGTAAAATTTTGACATTAAAAATGTAAGTGTTGGCAAGAGTAAAAGTGTAGAGATTTTGTATACAATTAAAGTTATGTCCTTTTCTGAAGGACAGCTTTGTTGAATTGGCAGTTTTTTCTTACAGCATTCTGCATATATCATCCCACCTCCTCCTGGCTTGTAAGGTTTCTGCTGAGGAATCTGCTGCTAACTTTATTGGAGCCCCCTTATTTTTGATTTGCTTATTTTCTCTTGCTGTTTACAGGCTCCTCTCTTTGTCTGTGATTTTTGATAGTTTGATTATAATATGTGTTGGTGTGGTCTTGCTTGCATTGAATCTGATTGAAAATTTTGACTTTTCTGTACCTGTGTATTTATATCTTTCCCTAGATTTGGAAAGTTTTCTATTAGTGTTTTAACTAAGTGTTCTACCTCTCAGTCTTCCTCTTCTTCTCCTCAAACTTATAATGCAAATATTTGCTTTCTTGAATTGGTCATGTAATTCTATATATACTTCCTTCAATTTTTCTCATTCTTTCTTTCTTTTCTTCTGCTCTATTTATATAATTTCTGCCTTTAAGTTCACAGATTCTTTATTCTGCTTTGTCAGCACTACAGTTGATGACCTCTATTGCATTTTTTGGCTCATCCATTGTATTTTCTAGCTCCAGCATTTGCTTTTTCTTAAGAAAAGAATTTCAGTCTCACTGCTGAATATCTAATATTGATCATTTATTGTTTCCTGATTTCAATGAATTGTTTCTCTGTGTTTTTGAAGAGTTCTGGGGTTTCTTAAAAGATTTTGAATTATTTATGAGAAAGATCATAAATTTCCAGTTGCTTTAGAGTTTTACTTTATTTCTTTGGTTGTGGAATCTGCTCTGGGAGTGTGGTGGGAAGTCAGCCTGTTCTCAGTTACTTCTTTGTTCTTATTTTTATATAACTGGTCACCAATGACCTATATTCATATATAAAGCAAACCAATTTCTAAACTGAAGTGGAACTTATCCTCATTATCTGTAATCTATACCTAATAACACATGCATTATAAAGTAGAATTTATCAAAGTCTCTGAAGCACTAGAATAGGATTTTTTTTCTAAAGCAATGGAAAAATCGCTTGATTTATTTGAAAGATATTTATTGGTTACTTATGTACTCTGGTCATTATTCTAGGTGTCTTAGATATTTGAGTGAACAAAACAGACAAAAGTTTTCCTTTATGGGATTTCTGTGGTGGGGAGAAGGGCACTACATCAAACCTAATAAATATGTAAATTACATAGTATGATCAAAGGTTATGTGTAGCATGGGTGAAAGAAATGAGACCCCGGAAAAGGGGGTTGGGAATGATGGCATAGGGGGTGACAACAGTCACTGGGGGCAAAGTGCTTAAAACAGGGCCTGCTGAGAAAGTGACATTTGAGGAAACGCTTAGAGGAAGAGAAGTTGCTCTTGAGATGTATTTAGAGGAAGAGATTTTCAGGCAGAGAGAGAAGCTAGGCAAAGGTCTTAAGGCAGGTGTGTGACTAGCATGTTGAAAAACAGCACAAACGCCAGTGTGCCTGGGTTGAATGAATTGGGGGTAGGGTGGTTATAGAAGGAGGGTAGGAGGACAGAGAGGAAATGGGAGCCAGGTTACCTGGGGTATTACAGCCCTTGGAATACCCTTGAATGGTACAAGGTACTTTTGCAGGGATTTGATCAGAGAATCTAATTTCTGTTTTAGCAACTGCAGTAGTTGCTGAACTGAGAAAAGACAGAGGTGACTGGGTGGGGGCAACACTGGAAAGAGGGAGACCTGCAAGGGAAATTGCCAGAGTGCCAGCAATACTTGACAATAAAAGAATCATGGCAGAAAAGTTAGGCAAAAACAATCACTGGTCATATTTTGCAGGTAGAATGAATAGGATTTGTTGACAATGTGAACAGGAGATATGAGAAAAAAATAGAGCAATTACTAATAACCTTCCAGCATTTTGCCTTATCACCTGTCAAAGAGAAAACAGATTTTCACTAGGAAGCATTTATTTTTAAAAAAAAGAATAAGAGAACACATTTGAAGTGTTCATAATTAATTTAATTTTAGACTCTAAACTTGCACTTTCTTTGATGATATTGTGAGACAAAATACTTTGAAATTTTACAAACCTCTTAAAAAACAGGGGCAGATATTCACAGATTTTATAAGCTGGTAAACTTTTATGTTTGACTTCCTCGTATCCCCAAGTCACATAAAAGAATACTGGAGCTCATCTATGTCATCTGTAGTTTAAAAAGTGACCTTAAATCTGTTTTAATTAATTGTTTTCCCAAAGTTTGGCAATTTTAGAGAAAGGCAAAGAATGATTTTTACATGGATAGAAGTCAGCAAAAATCCCCAGTGACAAGGAATGCTTGTGTGAATAGAGAATGCTGGTGTTTATACTGACACATTTTCATGTCTATGAGACAGAAACCTTGCGGGACAGTGGGAGAGAGTGGGGATAAAAGCTAAGCAAAGAAAGCACATTAACAATTGGTCCTCCTACCGAGTGCCAGAAGCTCCTGCCTGCACTGCTAAATGACTCTACACAGCCTCTTTGTGACATCAAGATGGGGTACTCCAGCCAGATCTCTCTCAAATCTTTTCTCAAAAATGAGGTGGAAGTTAAACAAAGACTTCCCAACCCTAACCTCCTTCCTCTCACATACCCTTCCTGATTCCTGCATGGAGAGGAGAATGGTGTGTGATCCATCAGCCACACAGTGGGAAAGTAATATTTCAACATCCGTGTAATGAAAATATACTATGTGAACCTACATAGTAAGTAAAAGAAATAAAAATGTCTAGACTCCAATTATAGATTCAATTTAAAAAAAATAAACTGCATTTATTGTGGATAACCCTGTCCTTAGCAAATCACATAGACTTACTGATATGGTTTGACTGTGTCCCCACCCAAATCTCATTTTGCATTGTAGCTCCCATAATTCCCACATGTCATGGGAGGGACCCGACAGGAGGTCATTGAATCATGGGGGCGGGTCTTTCCCGGGCTCTTCTCATGATAATGAATAAGTCTCAGGGAATCTGATGGTTTTATAAAGGGGAGTCCCCCTGCACACACTCTCTTGCCTGCTGCCATGTAGGACCTGACTCTGCTTCTCATCCACCTTCTGCCATGATTGTGAGGCCTCTCTAGCCATGTGGAACAGTGACTCAATTAAACCTCCTTCCTTTGTAAATTACCCAGTCTCTGGTATGTCTTTATTAGCAGCATAAGAACAGATTAACACACCTAGAAAATCTTACATTGTATCCTGACTGAACAATGTATCTTTCATTTTTATTTCCATTTCCAAACTTTAGAGGATAGAAGATGTCTTAGGGTTCTCTGGAGAAACAGAACCAATAGTACTTGTTTGTATATAGAAGATATTTATTTTAAGGAATTGGCCAACGTGATTGTGGAGGCTGATAAATCCAGAATCTGCAGGGTGGGCCAAGAGGTTGGAGACCCTGAGAAGAGCAAATGTTGCAGTTTAAGTTTAAAGTCAGCAGGGGACCCAGGAAGGAACTGATGTTCCAGTTTGAAGGCCATCAGCAGAATAATTATTTTGCTTGAAGGAGTTCAGTTTCTTCTTCCATTTAGGCCTTTAACTGATTGGATGAGGTCATCCGCATTAGGGAGGGGAATCTGCTTTGCTCAGAGTCCATTGACTAAAATATTAGGCTCATCCAAACACACCCACAGAGAAACCCAGAATAATGCTTGACTAAATATCTGGGTCCCCTGTGGCCTAACCGATTTGACATATAAAATTAACCATCACAAGATTTTTTTTCTTCATGCAAATTTTATAGCATTACTTTTGCATTGTGGTTTTTTAGCAGCATAGACCTAGAGAATAGTGCCCATGACCTCTGACTATCCTACTATTAGACATGAGGATTGCATAGTACGGTAGAATCTCCTATAATATTCTTTCCACATGGCTGCAGAATCTCTGTGAATTCTCTTTGAAATCTCTGTGAACTCTCTTGAACTGATTTTTGTTGCCTTTTGGTGGGGAAATAGCTAGAATTTAAATTGTGTCTGGTAAAGATGATTCTGGAAATGAAACCAAGGAACAATAAACCATTCAACTAATATTTCAAGGGGCACAAGAATTGGAACAGACAATAGTGAAATAAAGCTTTTCCTTTTCACTGTTCAAGCTCTAACATCCCTCCCAGGTGAGAGGTATTCTGGCTGTAATTCCTAAGGGAACTCTTGTCACAGTGGCGTCTTTAGTGGGATGATTTGATTTTTATCCTTTTTTCCTCTGGGTGGATGCCTTTCTCCTCTTCTTGACTATGCATGTGTCACTCTGTGCCCACAGAGACAGAAAAGAATAAAAAGCTTACGTCTCCCCCTGAAATGCAGCAGAGTCAAAATTCAGAGTTCGGCAGTTTCTCATTGAAACTATCAGGCAATCTGATGCAGAAAGACAACCTCAGACATGACTGAGCCTTCAAATAGAAGTTTCCAGAGACCAAAAGTCTGTTTTCCTGGATCCCCAGGATGGAGAGAAGCCGTGATCTCCACAGAGAATTCCAGACTGTCTGGCATCACTTCAGCAGAGCAGCCCTCACTGCAGAAGCAGGAACTCAGAGAGGAAGGGCTTTGCTGCGGGAGCTCAACAAGGGTGTCCGTCTCCAGCCAGCCACCATTCCAGGTGTGGAGGACAGAGAGGGCAACCCTCTCATGGAGTTGATAAGTTCATTGAGAATGGGTGTATAACAGGAAAAGTTTTGATTAATGTGGAGCCTTAATTCAAAATGTGGTCCCTGAGCAGCAATATTAGCATCACCTGTTAGAAAGACAGAACCATCAACCCCACTCTGGATCTCCTGAACCAGATCCTGTGTTTGCATAAGATGCCCCAGGGATTTGAATGTGCCTTAGTTTGCGAAGTGCCGTCTAGAGTGTATAAGAACTAGAATGTACATGAATCTGGCTCTAACTAACTGATTAGTTAGGCAATGGCCTCTTCACTATGCTGGCTACAACTCTCTTCTCTCTCCTGTGCTCCTTCGCTCAGTGAATAGCAGAACCGTCTAAGAAAACGCATGCCGGAAACCTGGATGTCTCCCTGGAAACAGCCCCCACTTCACCCTCAAGCAGCTTCATAGGTTCTCTCTAGAATGTTTCTAGAAGCTGCCCATCTTCACTGCCTCTCCCCTGGTTCCGTCTCTGAGATGATTAACTTTCTCACGGGCTTCTTTACCTTCACCCTCAGCCCTTTCAGTGGATTCCCCACCCTGCAGTTATGCTGATTTTGCTAAAATTCAAATCTTCTCATGGATCCCTCTGCTGGAAACGGTGGAGTGGCTCTGATTATTTCAGCATGAACCCACATGGCTTGGTATGACTTCTGCCTCCCTAAGGATGTGGCTGTGGCTGCAGCAGCCCCTCCAGCCTCACCTCATGCAACACCCAAGCCTACCTGACAGACAATGGCAGTATGCTTCACTGGCAAAATGTTTATAGCTATCTGACATGCTTACCTTACACCTGTGAGCAGGCAGTCTCTCTCTGTCTCTCTCTCTCTCTCTCTCTCTCTCTCTCACACACACACACAGAGAGAGAGAGAGAGAGAGAGAGAGTGGGTGGGGGAGAGAGAGAGAGAGAGGCAGAGGGAGAGAAAGAGAGAGAGTTATAGGTTATAGAGAGATGGAGAAAGTGCTTTCTCACCCTGAAATTATTCCAGGAACCCATAGATAAGTCAAAACCAGGAATTAAATAGAAGGCCCATGAAAGGTTAAATTTAAAGGATCAAACCTTTGTGCTGAAGACCCTGCTTCAAACACATGGAGTTCCTCATGGTCTTATTCTCTGAGTCTGCATGTTGTTGTTACCACCTGCTTACCTGGTGCTCCCAGACTATTAGAAGCAGAACGTGAGACCAAGCAGAGTTGCTAAAGGCAAGCACTGATGACCCCATGCCAGTGGGACAGGCACCCAGGAAGGAGCAGAAATACTCTAGAGAGACAAGCAGGAGCTCAGCGGAGCCCAGGGTGGGGGCAGGTGCCCTATAAATGTCAGCTCCGATAGTAGCTGATTTCAAGCTCTGTTTGATGACAGATGTTGATCCCAGTGATTTCAAGCTTGAGCCATTCAGGGAACATTAGAAGCTAGAAAGAAAATATGGCATAGCTTCCTCGAATATCAGTTTACTCCATGAAAATTCAAGCATTAATCCTAATGCTTAAACACTGCTGTATTAAGGTCTGTGTGCACTTCAGGGTTAAAACCTGAACTGTAAAATATCATTTTGTACAGTTACGGGCCCTTTTATGCTACAACTCCAGACCCCCTGAGGGCCTTCTCACCCCTCCCTTCTCCCTCCCCGCCATCCCCTCCTCTCCTCCCCCCCTCCCTTTCCTTCCTTCCTTCCTTCCTTCCTTCCTTCCTTCCT
>NW_016827514.1:43892-69087 GCF_001698545.2 Rhinopithecus bieti
TCCTTCCTTCCTTCCTTCCTTCCTTCCTTTCTCTTTCTTTTCTTTCTTTCTCTTTCTTTCTTTCTCTTTCTTTCTCTCTCTCTTCTTTCTTTCTCTCTCTCCTTTCTCCTCTCTCCTTCCTTCCTTCTCTTCCTTCCTTCCCTCTTTCTCTCTTTCTTTCTTTCTTCTTTTTCTTCTTTCCTTCCTTCCTGCCTGCCTCTTTTACTTGACATTTATTGATGAGTAAATACTCCATGCCAGGATCTGAGTTTACAGTGGTTGGTGGCTAGGATGGACTGTCTGGAGTCACCTGAAAAAGTTAGGACAGTCAAGAGGGAAAGGACCAGCCAGCATAAAGGCCGTGAGTTGAAAGTCAGAGAGAGAGTAGTGGAAAGAGAAGCCCAGGATAAACCATGCCGGATGATTATCCCAAGTCCTGGTGAATGCATTCCATGTGCTTTGTTGACTGTGTTACTTGTATATTCACTGACAACTGAGTGGATAGTGGTCTCTCCTTATAGGTGGGTGAACTGTTAGCCATCTATGGCTGACCTCTAGGAATCAGGGAGGATCTTTTGATGTGTAATTTGAATATTAACTACATCTCAGGCTTTATTTTTGCTGCCCTCAGATTATAGTACATAGTTTTGTAAGCTGCCTTAAAAACTTTTATACACAAGCAAGTTAAAAGAATATGCAATAGATTTAAATGAGGGTCCTATTTAAAAACATTTAATAAAAGTAATGGTGTAATAATTGTGTTGGTACTCAAAAGGTACATTTAAGACTGCGTATATGTGTGAAAGTCAGTGTGTATGTATGTGTATGTATATATGTGTGTATATAAATATATAACATACAATATAAAATATACATTTGATGCACAATTTAAGTATACAGGTTTAAAATATTTTAAAGTTAAATAACAAATAGAAATAATAAATGCATGTAAGTAACATCTAAATTGTTCTATTTAAGTATGTAATTTATTTTATAAAATAATGTTAAATAATTTTATTTATTTATTTGTTACTGGTGGATTCAAAACCTACTGATGATTAGCCTTCTGTATTAGTTCCTTCTGTGTCTGGTAGAAAGTCGACTTGATATTGGAATATGTAGAGTGGCTGATTGTGTTTTATTTTTGGAGGGTGGGTGCAAAGCAGGTAGCAGGGAGTTTAGTAGCAAGGGACCTCAATGGGTCTTGTGTTGTCGGTGAGGCCAGAAATTGATGTAGGCGGAGGAACTAAAACCTAGTTGTTCAATTCTTCTGTATAATAACATAATGAGACTCTGGAAGGGTCTCCAAAAGCTGTTGGAGGAAGTTCCAAGGACATGCAGATGAGTGGAAATGAAGGAGCCAGGAGCAAAGAAAGGTGACCTCCGTGACAGAGCAGGAAGCTACTGGCTGGGACTGTTGGCGTCACCAAAATGTTCTCTGCAGCAGGGATAGATAAAACTTTTTTTTTTTTTTTTTGAGACAGAGTCTCACTCTGTCACCCAGGCTGGAGTGCAGTGGCGTGATCTCAGCTCACTGCAATCTCCGCCTCCCGGGTTCACGCCATTCTCCTGCCTCAGCCTCCCAAGTAGCTGGGACTACAGGTGCCAGCCACCACGCCCAGCTAATTTTTGGTATTTTTAGTAGAGACGGGGTTTCACCTTGTTAGCCAGGATGGTCTCTATCTCCTGACCTTGTGATCCACCTACCTCCGCCTCCCAAAGTGCTGGGATTACAGGCGTGAGCCACCATGCCCGGCCAAGAACTTCTAGATGACAGTATCTACCATTTGATTTTAGGATTTTTCAATCTTTGCGCTGTGTGGCAGTTGTCCTCATCCTGTATCTCCCTGTACAAAACAGGAAACCACAGCAGCCTTATGTCAGCAGCGCCTTGGGGAGTGAGTGAGAGAGAGTTGCATTTTATGCTTGGCCTCTTGCAAGCTGGAAAAAGAACGGCAGCTTCAGGAGATGACACAGTGGCAGGAACCAGAGGGAAAAAACACCCATGGACATTATTCAAGGATTTCTTTTTTAGGTGATAAAATCATGAGTTTCATACGAATAACAAGTGAACATTGTGTCAAATATTTTATTTAACTCATTCATGAGTGAGGGAATTGCTAAGATGTTGCAACTGGTTCCATTGAGGATTCTATCCACAGAGATTTGTTTTCTATGGGGCAAAATCTATTTGCAGCACTGAGAACAGGAGTCCTTTGCCTTGCTATGGACAGGAAGTGTTTGCATTGCTTTATATTTTCTATCAGTTAACTTCTATCTCTGCAGAGTTGTAAGCAGTCAAGTCAAAGACAAGCTAAGGTATAGATAGTTAGGATGGGTGAACTGGATAGCGCATTTAATACCCACTTACTCAATTTCTGCCCACTTCCACCTTTCACAATTCTGCTGGACAATATATTTAAGATGGTGAAATATTCGGGAAGCCTCTGGACAGAACCATAAATCGTAGTCTTTGGATCTGGACTTTCTTTACAGATAGGGAAACTGCTGAAGATTAGATGAGTTGGCCGGGTGCGGTGGCTCAAGCCTGTAATCCCAGCACTTTGGGAGGCTGAGACGGGCTGATCACGAGGTCAGGAGATGGAGACCATCCTGGCTAACACGGTGAAACCCCGTCTCTACTAAAAATAAAAAAAAAATAAAAAAAGAAAAGATTAGATGAGTTGGTGTGGGTTGGGACATTCTCGAAAGCAAGAACTTTGTCTAACATATTTTATTGCCTAAGACCTACATCCTGCCCTGTAGAATTAACGGTTCATAATTATTGGCCAGTAGCCAAAATATCAAGTTAAAATTGCTTACCTCTCAGAAAAATTAAAAATACTTGCTCAGCCTTGGTAAGGAAAGAAATTATTAAACATCTAGAGTTTTAGCTTTCTGTTCAAATTTTAAATCGAAAAGAACCATAGGCGGGGCCAGGTGCAGTGGCTCACACCTATAATCCCAGCACTTTGCGAGGCGGGCAGATCACGAGGTCAGGAGATCGAGACCAACCTGGCTAATACGGTGAAACCCCATCTGTACTAAAAATACAAAAAGTAGCCAGGTGTGGTGGCACGCACTGTAGTCCCAGCTGTTCGGGAGGCTGAGGCAGGAGAATGGCGTGAACCTGGGAGGCAGAGCTTGCAGTGAGCCGAGATCACGCCACTGCACTCCAGCCTGGGAGACAGAGTGAGACTCTGTCTCAAAAAAAAAAAAAAAAAAAAAAAAAGGAAAGAAAAGAACCATAGTCATAGAAAGCATTCACAGCAAACTTTAGGAACACACAAAAGACACATGTGTACCAGGGCAGCCCAGGCGTGTCTGGGTGCTATTGTTAAGAAGAACTAGGCACACTAATCTATTCCAGGGATAGGATGCTTGAAATCGACAGTTAGTAATCCAGGTTTATTAATGGGTATTCATAGTTGTTAAAGGAATTATATAGAAATAATTTCCAATAAACAGCTTAAGAAATTCTAACTTATGTTTAATTATAACATGCCTCTGTTATACAGGAAAATAAAGAGAAAAAAATTATCGTTATGTAATCAGGCAAAAACGTTATGGCTTGTTGATCCTCACAATAATATTGTTAGGAAAAATAACTACTAAAGATATAATTCCCATGGTAATGTCTTGTTGAAATATTTGGCCAGTGACACTAAAACCAAGCCAACTTAAATAAATATATTGCCCATTGAACTTGATTTCACTTAAAATTAAAAATAACCCACAATAATATCGTAAAGGCCTAAAACCATACTTATCCATAATAGGTAGCCATTTTTTCCTCCTTGCTATTCAAATAGATTCAACATGAAATGAAAGTAAAATCTCACAATGATGAGACACTTGGAAATTTTACGATAGATATTTGCTCATTTGGAAGTCATGCAAGATCATGAGGAATTTGTGCTTTTCTGCAGATGTACCTGCATGCTTACTTTCCCATTAAATGACATTTCTTCTGTTTCTAATCTTCTAGAGATTCAGAAGAATTGTCTGGGATATTTTTAAAATTAGTCACAACTAATTTGTCATCAAATGTTGTGAGATCTTTCACTGACATAGATGATCAGTATATAAAAGCAAGTCAAATATACTTTAAAATAATTACATCCACAGCACCACAACTCTACCTTAATTAAAATTTCACAATTAGGCAGGCTGTGTGTCATTAGTCTTCCTGATAGTGTTCTGTGTATTGTCACCTCATTTTCAAGCACGCATCTGTTGGCAACAAGACACTCTGCCACCTCATTCCACCTTCTCTATTTTACACCTCTAAAAGTGTGGAGGTAGTGTGCTAAGAGTTATAAATTGCCTTGCTGCAATTCTTTGGGAAAAAAAACATAGGGGGCTTCCATATAAAATAAACAATGAGACTCAAAAATTCTAGAATCAAACATTTATTGCCGTCTGCTGTCAGGGTCCACCTCCTGGGAATGTGTGTTACCTTTTGCTCTAATTCTTTTTGAAATGTCTCCACAGAGTGTGACCATGTAGTGGTTTCTCTGGTTTTGATTTTCAAAACCAATAAAGTTTTCCTTTCGTCCAATTTTAAAACATAAAATGTTTTCAAAGGATACCCATGTTGTAGTGAGTAAAATTCTGAACAATTCGCTATATTAAAAAATAAAATAAAAAAGTTGAGCCTAGCAGGGGCAGAAGAGGAAACAACAGTATGAAATATCTACAGGTGACAAAGACAATCATTAGCTTTATTATTTTGGGTGCTAAGCATGTGTTTTAAATTTGTTCAAAGAAAACATACCCAGTTTAGTTATACTCTCCCACAGCTATAAGGGCATAAAGCTACATATCTGTTAGAAAAAGTGCTTCTGACAGTACATAAGTGTACAGTAGCTATGCTTAGAATACTGTTCAATGTGGTCATATTTTAAAATTATGAAATGTAGGGAAGAAATCCAATTATGTGAATAAAGAGGCTGGAAATGGTCTTCATTTCTATGCAAGGATGACCACAAAAAATGTGACATGGAGCCATTTTCATGTACAAATAAATGAGAAACAAGCTGACAAGGAGGTGAGAGGTTGCACTTGCCCTGGAGTGGTGTTGCCATGTAATTATTGTGACTTCGGCCACTTGTGAGATTTCTGGTTTCACACTCAACTGGGAACAGTGAATCGCCTCTATGGGTGACAGGATCCACTTTGGATCAATAAGCAGTGCACGTGTGTTCCGGGTCTTGCTCTGCCATTCATTTGCTGTAGCTTCATAAATTGCTCGGTCCCTCCCTCACCTGTGACATGGGTCCTGTCTGCCTCTCCAGGTGGTTACGGATGGAGAGCCAAAACCCAACTGCTCAGGAAGTTACTAGGCAGTGCGTGTGGTTTAGGATGGCAAATTTTATTCTCATAATTGGTTGTTTCAACAATTGAATATAGTTCTGGCTTTATTATACACTTTAAAAATCAGAAGAAGAAAATCACACTTTTGTAGCATTGTTGGCTTATTTTTGGTCATTTCCACTCATACTGAAAAATGCTGGGTATTTGAGTCCATTTCATTGTTCTGGAGCAAGGCTTTCCTTTGCTCTTGTGAGTTTTTTGTTTGTTCGTTTGTTTGTTTTTTTTTTTGGAGACAGAGTCTTGCTCTGTCTCTGTCGCCCAGGCTGGAGTGCAGTGGCGTGATCTCGGCTCACCGCAAGCTCCGCCTCCCGGGTTCACGCCATTCTCCTGCCTCAGCCTTCCAAGTAGCTGGGACTACAGGCACCTGCCTCCATGCCCGGCAAATGTTTTTGTGTTCTTAGTAGAGACGGGGTTTCACCGTGTTAGCCAGGATGGTCTCGATCTCCTGACCTCGTTATCTGTCTGCCTCGGCCTCCCAAAGTGCTGGGATTACAGGCGTGAGCCACCGCGCCTGGCCTGCTCTTGTGATCTTTCTACAGGAAGTGACTTCTGCTGCAGGGAGCTTCTGTTGGGGGAAAAATGAATTTAAGAGTTTTAAAATAGTGGGTTTTAAACAATTTATACACAAGTTTATTTGACTCACAGTTTTGGAGGCTGAGAAGTCCAAGGTCAAAGGGCAGCATCTGGTGCCTTCTAGCTGCATCAAGTCAGGGTGGAGGGCGTCCCAGGTCCAGAGGGTAAAGGCGTGGCCTAAAAGAGTTGTTTTTTTCCCCCTAGATGAGAATAAATTGTTAATTCTTTCATAAATCAGTCATTTTGGTAGGTTGACTAAAATGTTTTCTGATTGCATCAGAGAAAAGATATATAAATATTGATATTTAGAGTGCCTTTTGCCCTTGAGGCAGTATCATCTTTAAGGTCCAGTTACATGAAATTCAAAGTGTCAGTGATAATGGCCTTCCTAATGTACATACTTCAATATACTGTTACTTAAACTTTCTGCACTCAAATTCATGTGGCACATCACTGTTTAATATGACAGTCCAACATGAGGCCTTACGTTCACAAACTTCGGTAGCAACAGTGTCAAATTTCTGTCATCAAAATTGTAGCATGTAAACATGTCACATGAAGACAGGTTTCAATACAGAGTGTATGTGAGAGATAAGTCATGTCTACAGACATTAAAAATTCCTCTTGACTATGTTTCAGGTATTTAGAAAATGAAGTATGATATTTGCCAAAATGTAGCTTCAATGTGTTATGCATAGAACTTAATGTGTGTGAGGCTATGAGCAAGACTGTCTCAGTCTCTGACCTGTTATTTGTTCACGCTGACTTCAGATTTTTAAAGGCAAGAATACCAGGAGGGAATGAGCGATACTCTCTCCTCCCTAAAAGGCTTTGAGAAATGCTTTATCTCGTGTGTTAGTGACTCTTTAACTTTTGTATATAGAGCCACATCTATAAAGAGACTATTTCCTTTTCTGACAGGAGCCTAAGTCAGGGCACAAGGAACTGCCTCTGGACTGTGAGGCTGGAGCAGCCTTTGAACAAGGACTCCCAGAGAAATGGGCTTTGACCTTCCTCTGCCCCATTTCTGGTGTTCTTGTTTCTTAATGTTGGGTGCAGGCAGTTTCGCAGCTGACTGAGTTTGGGGGTAAAATATTGTTGCACAATATTTAGTTTTGTTTAGTTAAATAAATGACATGGTAAACAAGTCTCATACATGTTGCTATCATTTACCTGGCACAAAAGACCATTAGCTCTGTGTGTGTGTGTGTGTGTGTGTGTGTGTGTGTGTGTGTGTGTATGCGCACGCACATGCACACACACATGTCTGAAAATAAGATTAAAAAATATTTATAACTTATTTTTCTTCACTGCTAGGATATTCATTTTTACCGCTGAGAGATTTAAAAAAATCATGATAGTCCATGTGGAGAAGAATCCCATGTGATATGGTCTGGCTGTGTCCCCACCCAAATCTCATCTTGAATTGTAGCTCCCATAATCCTTACGTGTTGTGGGAGGGACCCAGTGGGAGGTAATTGAATCATGGGGGCAGGTTTACCCATGCTGTTCTTGTGATAATGAATAAGTGTCATGAGATCTGATAGTTTTATAAAGGGAAGTTCCCCTGCACACGTTCTCTTGCCTGCTGCCATGTAAGACATGCCTTTGCTCCTCCTTTGCCTTCTGCCATGATTGTGAGGCTTCCCCAGCCATGTGGAACTGAGTCCATTAAAACTCTTTCCTTTATAAATTACCCAATCTTGGATATTTCTTCATAGGAGTATGAAAATGGACTAATACATATGTGAGATGTTTCTAAGGGGACTAAGGAATTAAGCACATCAGAAAACATAAATGAGCAGATGTTACCCTTGCACCGTTAATGATGATAATGATGGTGTACTTTCCTGAGCAGATGGGAGCATCAGGCTGTATAGGGTAGTAAGAGCTGAGTTTCATGTCCAGTGGACCTGAGTGGTGAGTGGCTTTTTGATTGTAGTTAAATTACTCATGGCCATGTCTCTGGTTTCATCACATTTAGTTGAACACAATAATAGAATTTATAGGATTACTGAGAGGATGAAATGCCTCATTGCAATGAAGCACTTAGCACAGCACCTGGCACATAAGAGGGCTTCCATTCTTTTTTTTAATTTTTATTGTGAACTACTTCGTTTTTTTAGTTTTTATTATTTGTATACTTTAAGTTCTAGGGTACATGTGCACAACGTGCAGGTTTATTACATATGTATACATATGCCATGTTGGTGTGCTGCACCTGTTAACTCATCATTTACATTACATATATCTCCTAATGCTATCCCTCCCCACTCCCCCAACCCCACGACAGGTCCCAGTGTGTGATGTTCCCCACCCTGTGTCCAAGTGTTCTCAAGCTTTCCATTCTTACAGCATCCTTCCCCTTTATCTGCAGTTTCAGTTTTCCTTGATCAACCATGGTCTGAAAAAAGATGAGTACAGCACAATAAGATATTTAGAGAGAGAGAGAGACCACATTCACATAACTCAGAATACAGTACATTGTTTTAATTGTTCTATTTATTATTAGTTATTGTTGTTAATATCTTACTATGTCTAATTTTATAAATTAAACTTTGTCATAGATATGGATATATAGGAAAAAACAAAGCATATAAAGGATTCAGTACTATCTGAGGTTTCAGACATCCATTGGGGGTCTTGGAAGGTATCTCCTATGTATAAGGCAGGGCTACTGTATTTGTTATTTTGTTGCAATTGTTGTAATTAGTTGTAGTTGTGGTAGTAGCAGTAATAACAGTAGTGATCATTGTTAGATTTATAGTACTTTGCTCAAAATCTCAGTTCAACACCTGAAATTTAAAATCCTCCCTATTGGCCAAGAACTGATTTTTTAGGATGTTCCATATATTTTGAAGATTATATATAACAAAAAGTGGCTATAATTTTAGTACAATATAACATTTTTACAATTTGCTATTTTATTTGGTGCATAGAAAGTAATGGCAATGCAATCACTTTGGAAAACAACCAATCTTTTTAAAAGCTGGTTCTATGCCTACCCTATGGCACAGCCATTCCACTCCCAGCTGTGTCCCCAAAAGAAAAAAATATTTACGTATGTCCATAGGTACTACAGATTCCCAGGTACACACAGGCGTATACAGTGTTCTTGGCGGCACTTTTCACTATAGCTCCAATCAAAAAACTGTGCAAATTCCCCCAAACAGCTAAATGGATAGATAAATGGAGTTATGTTCGTTCAATATAATACTGCTAAGAAATGAGAATGAATAGTCAACAACTACACACAACCAGGTGGATAAATCTTGCAAAGGTAATGTTGAAGGAAGAGAGACAGACACAAGAGAAAATATTCTGTGTGGTTCTATTTACGTAACCTTCCAAAACAGGCAAAACGAACCTATCCTGTTAGAAATCAAGATACTGGCTGGCTTTGGAAGAAGAGTAATGACAGTAAAGAAGCATGGGGGATGGGGCTCAGGGGTGCTGGTAATTTTTTTTTCTCTAACTAAATGTGGGCTACATGGGTGGGATCAGTTGGTGATGATTCAACTAGGCTATTCACTTAAATGTACTCTTCTCTAGGTATATTACACTTTACTGACAGGTTTTTTAAAAAGTAAGGCAGAAAAAAATCAATGGAGACAATGTCATTCTTTTATCTTTTAAAATACTGAATAAAATGTTAACAATTTAAATGAAAATGCATGATTGGATTTTAAATTAAATATATCATTTTGATAATATTCTAAAATAATTACAAATTTGTGCTCAAGTGAAAAGCAGACCTCTGAGTGTTGATAAACACTGCATGTAATTTAGTACCTCAAGTAGTGTGGGTTTCATCACTTTCTTCCAAAACATAAAAAGTGAAACTTACTAAGTTTCATATGCTATTTTAATGGGTGAGTTCTCTGGAAAGGATGTAAGTACATATGGTGGAAATAATTATAGATTATTCATGTCTATCAATGGAAATGTACACGTCCTTTGGAACTTCAGTAGTGAACATCTGAGAAACTGCAAATTTCTACTATAGAAAAGACTATCAGAAAAAATATCAGGTTTTTTTTTTTGCCGTTATTTTTTTTTTAACTTTCTCCTTTTTTATGTTATGCATGGTATCTCCTTTTTCCTATTTCTTTTCCTTTTCTTCTGGTTCTTATCTTTTGTTAGATCAATTTCTGATTTTCTGTGGCAGGTAGGGAGCTGGTTTTATTTTTCTAGACTATTCAGTGAAAAAGAATTCATATTGCTCGTTATTTGTGAATATTGTGTGAATGAGGTTTGAACAGATATATTTTGAATATTTCTTTATAAATTAAAACACATTTTATACTTTTCCACATTGAGATCCTGAATGCATGTGGGCTGACTGCAGTCTTCCTTAAATACTTTTTAGGAAGTTATGTAACTTTTGTTTTCTTTGAGCTCTTCCCAAATATTCCAAATTTCATGCAATAAAATATGACTTATTTGTACCTTAAATTTTAAAATGAACATTATTTTTATCAGGTCTTGGCTTGCAAAATTATGGTCACAGGACTAAGATGAGAAAGTAAACCTTTTTCCTACTCCCTCTGAATTTCCCCTCAAGTTTTTTTGGCAGTTCATGGTTAATTGGATTGATCATGTAGAGAACTTTCCACCCATTCTTCTTATTGAGGCCTCAGGAGGGAACACTGTATAACAGCCTATAGTGACTGATTTTTGAGCCTTCGCATCAAAGCTTTCCCTATGGCCTGCCCTGCCCACCACCTAACACAGTGGTTAGTCAGCAAAGAATAAATTCTTCCCCCTAAAACTCCCCAGTTATAGTCTTCTGAAATTTCTAGAGTCCCTTCTGTCCTCACCTTAAGCACATCCAAAAGCTCATTGTTTAGTTTTAGCTGCTAAGGTTGTGAGCAAACTCTATTTTAAACATACCTCTTATTAAATGTTTGTGATCGTCACTATCGTCATCAATATTATTATAATAAATTGATTACTATGTGCCAGGCACTTACCTGTGCATTTTGCATACCATATATACATATTAATGTTATCAAAAAATTTAAGCCTTATATAAACTCAGTGGGTTATATTAGCCTCTAAACTGAGGCTCAGGAAAGTTAAGAAATGATCTAGGTTCATATCCATGATGAATGGCTAAGCTGTAGCTCAGACTCAGAGTTGAGTGCCCTTTCTCATACCATATTATCTCTCTAAAATTATCAATATACCTTCACTAAGGGCCTTCAAATGGGACCCTCCTATAGAAATACAAGGACGTTTCTGGCATAGCCCATTTCTCTATGAGGTCATTAGTATAGCATGGGAGTGAAGCACCCATCCAAAGATGAAACACTTGTGGAGGAAAGAAGCCTAATAGGATTGGGTAACCTGACAAATAGTTCGAATATCCTACAAAATGAAAAATGGAATGAAATACCAATTTACACACAAGAGAAACTTGAAACCACTCAAATGGAATAGGCTGATGGGTTACTTTTTTATTTTGTTGTCTTTTTTTGAGACAGAGTCTGGCTCTGTTGCTCAGGCTGGAGTGCAATGGCATGATCTCGGTTCACTACAACCTCCACCTCCCAAGTTCAAGCAATTCTCCTGCATCAGCTTCCTGAGTAGCTGGGATTACAGGTGCATGCCACCAAGCCCGGCTAATTTTTGTATTTTTAGTAGAGATGGACTTTCACCATGTTGGTCAGGCTGGTCTCGAACTCCTGGCCTCGTGATCTGCCAGCCTCAGCCTCCCAAAGTTCAGCCACTATGCTAGGCCAGCCTGACCATTTGGTATGGAAAAGTCAGCACTTTTGTGAATGAACACATTGATCAAGCCACTGAGGAAAACGTGATTCAAATCATAAGGAGGCCAGGATGAAGGTCACACAAAGAACCCTTGACTCTAATCTACAGTCATGACAAAGGGGGCTCCAGTCCAGTTTTAGGAGAAGCTTCCCTGCCTCATCCAGTGACGAGTTTCACAGCAGCAGGGATCTTGCTGAGCCAGTTAGGCGGGCCATGTCCAGTCCTGGAAGATGCACCATCCTCTTGTCCTTCTGAAGGGCACTGGCCTGAATGCCGAGACCTAAATAAAAGCAGATTTTGAGGGCTTAAATGTGGAATAAACCCAGGAGTGACCCAGAGGAGCCGGCTGAAGTGCTAATGTACCTTCAGAATCAAAGGTATGAAAGCTTGTCATTAATTGTGCACGACAGGCTGAAGGAGGAGGGTGAAGCATCTTGCTGGCTGGAGAAACTTCTGGAAACCTTAACTGCTCTTCAACTTCAGCATCCAGGGTAGGTGAGACAGCAGCAAGCCTACTGACTGTTTGGGATGATGGGCTTTTTTTTTTTTTTCCTGGAGAGATGCCAATCTTCAGAAGCCCTGAGAGCCTGCAGAGCTCCACGGAAGGTCACTGGCCCAGGTGCCCAGCTGTGGGTCTGCCTGCACTGGGCCTCTGAACTAGCGGGGCTCCCTGGCGGTTCTGGTTGTGGGAACCCTCAGAGCATGCGGCAAGAACAATGTTCCCCTCTGTCTCTAATGGACACGGACTGCCCTTCCCAGGCAGAACGCACGCACTCGCCTTCACAAACCTTGAGGTCACCATTATTTATTATGTCTGGGGGATGCTGCCATCCCCTGTGATGCCCGTGATTAATGATAATGTGCAAACCTGAGGTAATTTGCTGACATATTAGATCTTTGTGAGGCACCAGAATGGAAGCGGCATTTTTCAAACTCTGCTCTGCCAGAGCCCCAGGGGCTGTTCCAGCTCAGGGTGGAAGGGGAGGGCGGCAGCTCCCGCGACTGCTGCTCCATTTTTAGCTATTTTATGTGTTTATTTGTTTACAATTCTTGTTAAGATTCTGGATGGACAAAGAAAAGTGTTGCCTACAATAAAAGAAAGAAAACAATTAAATGGAATATTATATGCTGCAAAGGAACATGCCAAGGGGTCCTTGGACCATTTTCTGGAATTTTCCAGTAGTGTATATGCCTTTGGTTTTTTGGTGTTTTTGTTTGTTTGTTTTTGTTTTTTTGTTTTTTGAGATGGAGTCTCAGTCTGTCACCCAGGCTGGAATGCAGTGACGCAATCTCTGCTCACTGCAACCTCCACCTCCCGGGTTAAAGTGATTCTCCTGCCTCAGCCTCCCAAGTAGCTGGGATTACAGGCGCCTGCCACCACACCCAGCTAATTTTTGTGTTTTTAGTAGAGACGTGGTTTCACCATGTTGGCTAGGCTGGTCTTGAACTCCTGACCTCAGGTCATCCGCCCACCTCAGCCTCCCAAAGTGCTAGGCTTACGGGCATGAGCCACTGTACCTGGCCTGTGCCTTTGTTTCGATGATCATCTGCTAGGGCTGCCACAGCAAAATGCTACTGACCGAGGGTTTGAACAGCAAAGCTTGTTTTCTCATAGTTTTGGAGGCTCTAAGTCCAAGATGAAGCTGTCAGCAGGGTGGTTTCTTCCAACGCTGTAGATGGTGCCTCCTCTCTGTATCCTAACGTAGTTGTCCTCCATGTGTGTCTGTGTTCTCACTTTCGCCTCTTCCAATGACACCAGTCATACTGCATTAGGGCTCATCTTGACGACCTCATTTTACCTTAATCACCCCTTTATAGGCCCTATCTCCAAATACCTTATCCCGAGATACTGGGGGTTGGGACTTCAACATGAATTTTGGAGGGATACGATGGAGCCCATAACAAAATAAGAAAATAGTTGTATATACACATTTTGTAACACATAGAACCTATATGATCTACCTGACAGGTGACCGCTGCCCAATTTCAGAGCCCTTAGTTTTGGTCATATTTGCATATTTTGGTCATATTAACACCAGGCCATTACCTAAGGGGTTGGGTCGGCATCCACCGTCTATCATATTGGAAAGCATGGCAGCCATTAGGTTGGCCATTACCGTCAGATGGCTTCTCAGCCCCCTCTTGATTTAGTTACTGCCTGTTTCACTGGTGGATTCCCAATAAGCTTCATAATTAATTCCAGAACTTGACTTAGTCTGTTCAAATTGTACATGCAACATACCTTAACCACCTCCAGGTCCAAAATGAATGTACCGCTCTTGGTGCCACTCTGTGCCTGCAGCACATTCTGCTTTTCTAATTCATTCTGCTCTTCTTTAGTTTTTAAAAAGTTCAGAGCCATTACTTAGTTGTAGCTGGCAATTCTTGCTGGCAGGTAAACTGAGTTGCTGTGGCTGCTTTTTAGGAAGGTCTGCCTGGTTGGTGAACAGCCCCTTTATTCCCCCAGAACAACATAGATACTTCTGCTCAAATAAATCCATGCCCCATATGGACCGTCTGCTTTGGCAGGGAAATGGGTTTGTAGCCCACTGAGAGGGCTGACACATATGACCTTAGCAACAAAAATATGAAGTGCGCAACTGTGTTTGCACTCATCAGCATGGAGAAACGCACTTTCTCTTCTCATTTCTCTCCACACAGTGACGTGCATTAACCGGCACACAGTGTCTGCATCACACACACATATTGGGAGTTATTATTCTAGAAGGGGATGGAGTGGGAGACACTCAGATAATTGGTCTGAGAAATGAGTATGAGGTCTTTTTTAAAAAAACTATACGACATTTAAACACACAAACCATTTAAAAGAAACCACTCCTCCAAAACAGACACACAGTGAAACAAACCAAATCAACTATCCATGCATTTAAATTTGAACTATCTGCGAGATCACCTTAAAGCTCTAAGTTCCTACAGTGATTTTGGTCATTACAAATCCAAAATAACATGGTTTCAAAATGAAGTTTTACTATTCTTTTTCCCATTTAGGAAACAGTATATCCAATACAACAAGATGCTTGAACCTCCATTAAAACTTTAACAGTTAAGATAATTAGAATTTACATATGATAGATTAAAATATGATTATTTCCCAAAAGTTTTCTTTAGTTTTACAGATTTGCTTCAGAATTGCTTTCAATAGTTGTTAGTGAATTTAAAATTTGATTCAATACGAAGATAATATACACCCATCTTCTCCAGAACACGTATTTTAAAATGTGATGTCATCTTTTCGGAATCTAAGCGCTGAAGAATGAAGTGTCCACATTCACCATATTTATGCACAGACACATGCTTATTCCACTGACACATTCAAGTGATGTAATAGAACTAAAACTGCCACAAAGAGAGGAGGGTTGGGAAGCTGAGCTCTGGACAGCTCTGTCACTGGGCAAGTAATATGGTGTTCAGAATATCTCCTGTTTGCTCTCCCCACTGATAAAGTGGTGGAGCAGGTCACCCCTAAGTCAGAGCTTGTGTAACAACTGCCTGGGAGGGTGAAGCCAGGCTACTTGGGAGCCAGTGCTGGCTCCATAACTTCCCAGCTGCATGTCCTTGGGCAGGTGGTTTACACTCTGTTGCCTCAGTTTCTCCAGCAATAAAATAAGAAAAAAATCATAGCCAGCTGATCAGGTTGTTGTGGAGGATTACTTTATTAAATCCTGGCAACGTGCTTGAAGCAGGCTCTAACCCTAGTACTGTTTTATGCATAGTCAGTTGCTGATGTTGTTTTAAAAGCATGGGGTTAAAAATCCTTGCATCTAAGATCTAGATCCTGCCCTGCCACTACCTAGCTGTGGTGGCTGGAGGCACAGAGCCCCATAGTTGTGAAATGAAGGAGTGGCCCCAAAGGCCTCTACCTGGTGAAGTCCACCTCCCTATTTGCTTCCCTAATGTGCTTTCTTACAGTTGACATAAGCATATTTCTCTGACACACAAACAGATGACTTTTTCTGTAGGTTTGGTCAGAACTTTAGAAGTAAAGTGTTCCAGTTGATGAGATAATTTGCAGCTAATTGCTTGAAGTTCATGTTGGTTATGCTAAACCTCAGAGAAAGCAAGCTGCAATTTCTGAATCTTTACCATTTATGTTTTATCCTCTCTGACACGTTAAAGGGAGAAAAAAACAGTTAAGAAATGGCTAGAGAAAATCAAATATGACTGCCAGAGTCTAGGGAGGAAAACCGTGAAAATGTAATGAAAAGAAAGTTGCTAGACAAAACAAAAATAATTAATAATTTACCTTGTATATATGGCATTCCAAGACTACTGAATCAAGATTCCAAGTCTTTTGTTAGCCTTAATAATAGTAATTTTTAATAAATGGTGAGGTGGGGTGGCTCACACTTGTAATCCCAGCACTTTGGGAGGTCCAGGCAGGAGGATCCCTTGAGCCCTGGAGTTCAAGACCAGCCTAGGCACCATGGCAACCCCCCTGTCTACAAAGATTAGCCAGACATGATGGTGCAAACCTGTAGTTCCAGCTTCTTGGAAGGCTGAGGTGGGAGGATATCTTGAGCCGGCGAGGTCAAGGCTGCATTGAGCCATCAAAATCATCACACCACTTTGCACTTCAGCCTGGGTGACGGAGAAGACTTTGTCTTGAAAACCTAATAAACAAACAAGACACTTCAGGTGCATGACTAGGAGTAAGCTTAGTGTTGGGCTGGAAATACTGTTCAGTTGAAGGCACTGGAGAGGAGGGGGCAGAAAGCTCTTGGGCTCTCGGACAGCCTCACATAAGCAAACCTTGCTCCAATGAGGGAGGCACCAAATGGCACAGGTGGCTTTGGCATGACGTTATTGTAAGCCAACCACGTTTCTGTGGTATACATTTTAGGATCCAAGGCTCTTTAATATTGTGTTTCCATAGCTTTTTCATATAAGGCAGACATGTAACATTAATGACCTCACAGAACTCTTGACTTTAGTCATAGTTACTGAATCCTCATTGGTTGAAAAGCTTTGTGTATTGTATTAAGTTAAAATTTTTTTTCTTTTGCATCCAAACTGAAATAAATACAACACACTAATTAGATCACTTTATATTAATTATAACATGAATCACATCATTGTGGTTTATTGAGATTAAAAATTGATAGATGTGCTATATTCAGAAAACAGTAATGATTATTAAGATATAAGAGGCCCCTGTAATTCTGTGCACCAGAGATGAACATTTTAAACATATTGGAATAGATTTCTCCCATTATTTTCCAGTGACAATATATGGGATTGCATTATTCTAAAACCCTTTTTTCCACTGAACCTATTACAACACTTTTCCATGGAGTACATATGCTTCATTGTTACATTTTTTAGTCAAACACTACATGCAAATAATTTTAATGTCACATGGTTATAAAGAAGTTATAACAATAAAAAATTGATAGTGCATTCCCCATTTCCCTCCCTAGAAGCAATTGCTGTCATTATTTTGTAACTAAATTTCTGGTATTTAATTCTTTTTCAATCTTATTCATGTATTTATTGACTTCATATTATGATGGTTCAGAAATTTAGGTCACTTTGCCCATATTCCCATCCTCCCAGTATGTCTTACATTTTTAGTTAAATCTGTTAACAATCATGTAAATATTGTGTCAAGCCAAGTTGTGTGCTATGATTACATTTTTCCTTTTTGCTTTAAACATCTAACATTTCCACACTTCAGAGCACAAAATGATTTTCCACATGTTCAACTTTGTCAGATAATTTATTAGTTCTATTTTGTTTTTCCAGCAGAGACAGCTCCAGGAGCCCCTCAACCAGCCTCCAATCTGAAGGGGCTGCCGCCTTCAGTATTATTTTCACGTCTCCCTTATGCTGGATTTCCTGTTTCCTAAATCGTGTGCTTTCCTGTGTCTTTTTTTCTCCCTCCTTTCAGTGGGACATGCCATCCATCATTTCTGAGAAAGGATGCCTGAGAAGTACATTTTTAAGAACTTATGTGTGCAAAATAATATACGTTTGGAAGTAATTTTATCTTAGAAATTTTAAAACGGCAAAGGGAATGATTTTCCATTGTCTTTTTTTTTTTTTTTTTGAGACGGAGTCTCGCTCTGTCGCCCAGGCTGGAGTGCAGTGGCCGGATCTCAGCTCACTGCAAGCTCCACCTCCCGGGTTCACACCATTCTCCTGCCTCAGCCTCCCGAATAGCTGGGACTACAGGAGCCCGCCACCTCGCCCGGCTAGTTTTTTGTATTGTTTAGTAGAGACGGGGTTTCACCGTGTTAGCCAGGATGGTCTCGATCTCCTGACCTCGTGATCCGCCCATCTCGGCCTCCCAAAGTGCGGGGATTACCACCACGCCCGGCCTTCCATTGTCTTTTAGCTGCCAGGGTTTCTGTAGTTCTGATTGCTGATCTTTGGGTGTAAGTTCACTTTCTCCTTTTGGGTGGGCAACGTTGAGCCCGTTCTCTTTATTCCTGAAGTCCCGTAACTTTATGAAGATGTGTCTGGCTGTAGCGTGCTGGTCACTGAGTGGGATCTTGGAGTGCAAACACTCCTGCTCCTCAAGGTAGGGTGATTTCCCTGTATTTCTTTGTGGACGATTCCACTGCTACTCTTTCCACCCTTTTCTCCTGCTGGAATTCCTACTGTTCGAACGTTAGACCTCCTGGATGGAGATAATTAAAAAAAAAAAAATCTTTATTATTTTGTTGTACAAGTCTTGTCCTTTTGACAGTTCAAAATTTTGACTTCTGGTTCTTGTCTTTATACTAACTTTCAGAAAATATCTACACTTCCATCTTAAATACCCAATAATCTGTTTCAGTTTAGCCAGAGAATAAACTCCTTAGGCTATCGATATGCTTTTGGAGGCGGCATAATGTGCACCTGAATGTGCAGGCCGGGCACAAGGACCCAGGATTTCAGGAAACCCCTCCTTGTTCAGCCCTTGCCCCACTCCAAACCCCAAAGCCTTTGGGGCCTCCCCCTCCCCAATCCTGTGTGCAGTATTTGCTGTTTTTCCATCTACTCCCTAACTTCAGATTGTTGAGCTTGAGTTCATGGACATTTCATAGTAACCCTGAAATATTATAAGTCTCTGAAATAGTGTATTTCTCTTCCTTTCTCTTCTCCCTCCTTCTCTTCCTCCTCTCTCTGTCTCTGCTATGAAATTAACTAGTTTCTCATTGCAAACCAAAAAGTATCTCAGACAGGTCTCAGTTGATTGAGGTTGTGCACCCAGGAGACAGGTCTGTGCCTTCCTCCAGAGATGATTTTGAGGGCTTTGGGATTTAAAGGAGAAAGGGCAGATATTGGGGAAAGAGAAAGATAATTTTAAATTTCAGTGAATCTGCATTTTTACATGAGATAAAATAAACATAGTGCAGAGGAAGCAAATCAGATATGCATTTGTCTCAGATGAGCAGAGGAATGACTGAGTTCTGTCCTTTGTCCCACACCCGTGAAGATAAGCTATCAATTTATCTTGTCGGAGTGAAATGCAACAGAACTATTTTAGGGTAAAGATCTTGGGGCCCGCAAGGAATTTCCTAGTGGGCAAATTGTGAGGGAGCTATGTAGGTTTTTAAAAAAATCTTTGTAGCTATCTTATTTTGGAATAAAACGGGAGGCAAGCTTGTCTGATACAGTTCCCAGCTTGACTTTTTCCTTGGGCTTAGTGATTTGAGGGTCCCAGGATTTATTTTCCCTTCACATAATTGATGACATTTTCATCCTTATTCCTTTACTTTTACTATTTTTAAAATTGCTGATAAAATCCCAACATTAGTGTATTTTTCTTTAATCAATGCTTAGATAAGTTACTGCTTATAAATTCATGTACATTTTACAATAGTCCATATTTTAACAAATTACCCTCAAAAACATATCAAATTATTAAGTTTCATTTCTGGAAAGTATGTATAAAAGTGTTGATTCTTCTCTTACACTTCCTGACATTAAGCATTATTTTTAAATTAATTTCATATACAAGTCAATTTTATGCCACCATTCATACGTCTAAATACCTACCTTTAGAAAGCTACATATTCCTGAAAATAGAGTACTTATTCTTTCACACACAATAGTTATTTGAAAACTTCTGCAGATATAGACAAGTCATAAAACTTTTAAATCCTTTTACAAAGTCAAGACTAATTATTTTGTAGATTAAATCTTGTGTATGTATGTGTGTGTGTGCGTGTGCATGCACAACATGTGTTTAAGAAGATAATGTGTGGGAATTAAATCATTGTGTATATGCATAGCGTTTAAGAAGATAGTGTATTGCAATTAAGAGGCAAAGGCAAATAAAATTGTTTCTAAAAAATTTGTGACACATCTTTGTGTCGGAAACAGCTTATATTTAAATTTGTTGTTTCTATAAGTCCACTTAATTGTCTTGATTGTTTAAATACAGGTAGAGTAATAATGATCAAAATCTGGGAGCCCTCTGGTGGCCAAAATATCTTTAACTACAGACGTGTATCTTTGGCTTATATTCTAGATTCTCAAGATCTAGTTATTTTAAACTTCTTGAACATATAGGCTTTTAAAAAGAATCAACAGATGAACAAAGTGAAGTAAACAAGAAAAACACATGTAATTGCATTAGGAAGACAATGTAAATTTTGAAAGTGATGGCTAAGTTCAACTCAGTTCTCATAAGTGTTTTTGGAAACCAGCAAAAATCAAATGCATACATTTGTCCAGGAGAAGCCTCCGTATCCTTGGAACCTTGTCCACTCTGAGCAATGCAAAAGCCCTTTGAGGTGGTCCCGTAGAAATGTGTAACATGTTACCCTCAATGAAGTGAAGGCATTTAAATTGGAGAAAAAAAAAAAAAAAAAAAAAAGGTGTGTTAGCTGTGTCTTCAGTGGTCAGAAGGGCATCTTTGTCATAGGATCACATTCCTTACCTGGATGGTGCAGGGAGAAACAGAAGCTGAAAAAAATAATTTAAAAAAACCAGTTTCAAGCCTGTTTAAGAAATACATTATTATTAAAAATCGTATTTTCAAAAATTGACTGCCTCGATAAGTAGTGAGTTGCCTATCACTGTGAGGATCCAAGCAGCGAGATGGAAACCCACTCACCAGAACTGCCGTGGAGGGGATTCAGGCTCTCAAGCTTGGGTCTCAAGTACATGCTCTCTTCCAATGCTGTAACCCTGGGGCTACGTGGATCCACAATCAACCGTCAGGTAGGAACTGCTGATGGCCTGAGAACCTGTCTCTTTCAATCAGAGTTTCAGGAATGAAGAGTGTTATTGGCATGAGAGGTCTTGGGTCTGGACAGGAGTGAATGTCATTTGTCTCAAGTTCCAGGAAGGGTAGATGTACCCAGGCTGTGCATGCTGCCTTACTTCTGACAGGATGAAAGCAGAGATGGCTTCTGATCTCCAGCAACTCCTTAGTTGTTCAGAAGCAATGGATTTAGAATCACAGATGGCACCACGCATATGTCTGTGGGATGCTGGCATTTCTTCCTGAACAACAGTTCCGTTTTTATTGCACTCCTTGTGACCACATCTGCATGTTTCACAGTCTTTTGAGATTTTGCAGGCATGATACGGTCACCCAAAACAGCAAGGATGTGCTCCTCTTATTTCTATGCCTTCAAAAACAAACATCTGAAGATTTGACAACCTTGCTGAAAATATTTTTTTTTAACCAAATGTGTTTATAATCAAACAAGTTGTCAGAACAAGGGGTCATTGTTGCTTTCTCAAGTATCTCAAGAGTTAGTTGTAATGGCATTTGGAGAGAGAATGTAATTTTATTCTCTAGAACAGGGGTGTCCAGTCTTTTGGCTTCCCTGGGGAACTTTGGAAGAAGAATTGTCTTGGGCCACACATGAAATACACTAATGATAGCTGATGAACTGGAATAAATTGCAAAAATGTCTCATGTTTTGAGAAAGTTTACACATTAGTGTTGAACCATATTCAAAGCCATCCTGGGCCGCGGGTGGCCTGCACACCACGGGTTGGACATGTGTGCTCTAGAGGAAGTGAGATGAATGGCTCGTCTCATTATTTTTAATGGAACAGAGTTTCTATCGTTGATCTGGATCCATTTGAACAGGTGATTTAACCCACTTGGGTGCCTCAGTTTACTCATCATTGAAGGTACCTTTTCACATGCAGTTCTATATCAAATGTTCAAACAGAGCTTTTGGAAGACATTTAAGCTCAGACCTGAAGGAAGAGAAAGAGCCGCTCATGAGAAGAACTGGAATAACAGCATTGTGGGGAGAGAGAAAAGCAGGTGCAAAGGAGGCCGAGAAGCATTTCATGTGTTTCGTGCAGCAAAAGGACAACACATCCCAAGCCAAGTAGTAGAAGGATAGATTGATGAGAAAGGATGTTGAAGAGGCACACTGATGCCAGATCTTGCAAGATCTTATATGTACATGAAGGGAATTGGGATCTTATTTTAGTGCAAAGAGGAACCACTTTAAAGCATTGTAAGCAGAGGAAAACAATTGTATTTACATGGTTCAAAGATGGTTCTGGGCCAGACGCAGTGACTCATGCCTGTAATCCCAGCACTTTGGGAGGCCAAGGCAGGCAGATCATGAGGTAAAGAAATCGAGACCATCCTGGCCAACATGGTGAAACCACATCTCTGCCAAAAATACAAAAATTAATTGGGCACGGTGGTGCATGCCTGTAGTCCCAGCTATTCAGGAGGCTGAGGATGGAGAATTGTGTGAACCCAGGAGGCGCAGGCTGCAGTGAGCTAAGGTTGCGCCACTGCACTCCAGCCTGGACGACAAGAGCAAAACTCCATCTCCAAAAAAAAAAAAAAAAAAAAAAAAAAAAAAAAAAAAAAAAAAAAAAAAATGATTCTGGGGAGAATGAATTAGTGAAGGAACAAGAGCAGATGCAGAGAATCCAGGTGAACTTGGGACTGAACAGGGTGGCTCTTTCGAAGATGGAGAAAAGTGGGTAGAAGTCAGATGTATTTTGAAAGTGGGATGGACAGGAGTACCCTGATGTTGCAAGTGAGGAAAACTGAAGAGTAGCACTGACTCCTGTTTTCTTTTTGCTTAGACAGTGCTTGTAGATAGAATGAGAAGCAATGCTTTTGTGCGTATGGGGGTTCTAGAGTGAGGGAGTCATGAACTGAGGCTCAGCTTTGGGAGTCTTACATTTAAGTGACTGAACAGTTTCTGCCTTCCTAGAATGAGAAGCAATGCTTTTGTGTGTATGGGGGTTCTAGAGTGAGGGAGTCATGAACTGAGGCTCAGCTTTGGGAGTCTTACATTTAAGTGACTGAACAGTTTCTGCCTTCCTCTGAGCCTGCTCTCTATTTTTCCCCATTGTACTCATCACTTTCTAACATGCTGCCTAGTTTATTTATCTTGTTTATTGTTTCTTATCAATCTCCCTGCTCCACCTGCTCCCTGCTCCTCCATTGAAAGGAAGATCCACGTGGGCAGCGATTTACTTATTTACTTTTATTGATGTGCCTAGAACAGTCCCGGAGCCTCAAAGGCATTCAGAGAACGTTCATAGAGATGTGAAGGAAGCAGTCGGTCTACAGAGTTCAAAAGAGAGACTTGGGAGATAGAAATGTGGGAGTAATTCATATGTGTATGGTAAAATCATGAAAATGGATACGGTTACCTCAGGAAACAGTATGCAGCTAGTCCAGGAAGAAGCTGGAGAATTTCTAGTTGATGTTTGGAGGGGAAGGATGAGACGGCAAAGCAGAACTAGCAGTGGGCATTTTATCAGGTGAGAGGTTAGAGGGAGATTGTCCTAGAAGCCAAAAAGAGAGGACTTTCAGAAAAGGAGGTGTTCACCTTCAGAGGTGCTTTCTAGTGAAGTATGAGGTAAGGCCAACAGCTGCAAGATGGGTGTCTAGAGATGAGAAGACAAATGATAGAGCTCAGGGAACAAGAAGGATACCAAAGAGGCTGGAAGCAGATGTTAATGACGGTGCAGTCTTCTGGTACCAGCCTTTAAGGAGCAGGGGTCTGGACCTGCATGTGTATGGGTGGTGCCAATCTGTGATTTGAAAGCCAGCATGGGGACCAAGGATGGACCTTCTCTCTATCTGATCCTGATGAAGGTCAGGAAGCGCAGCAGCCTACGTTGCAAAGGATGGGATGAGAGTGGGCCTATAGAGGATGCCCAAGTTTCAGTTAAGACCTGGGGAAAGTGGGGATGATCAGAGCCTGTGCTGCTGATCTTGGAGGGACATTTCAGAGAACACACTGGAAGAGCTGCTCATTGGACAAATGAGCAGATATTCAGTGCAATGCAGGGCAGTCTTGGTATGAGCAGTGGGGCTTGCATTTCTGATGCTGATTGAGATGGACAGAAGAATATCAGGGCACTGGGCATAGTTGTTATTGGATGTTCAGCTATGTCCAGCTCACCACATGTGATTTTAACTAGGCATTTGGGTTTTTAAGTGCATTATAGAAATTCCCAGATAACTCCTTGCTTGCAAGCCATTATCTAGTAGGTTTGCAATAATAATGAGATTCTCAATGCCATCATTTTAGTATCCTAAGGAAGTATATTACAATGCTCATTATTAGTCTGAATAATATGAAATTGCTGTTTTATATGTCAAATGTGGACCAATCAAGCAATTTCAGATGGTTCAACCTAGCACTCTTTATAGCAGAAAGTACATCAAAGAGGAAATAGTAGCAACAATTGCAGTGATACAATAAATGAACTCTTGAACAGACTTTGAACTATATGTAATAAAAATGACTTTAACATTTCTGTTTTGCAAAGTTGAATAGCGGTTGACTTTTCAGAAATGAATGGGGGTTGGGGAATGACTTTTCTCCTGAGCCCCACCTTTACCACGTGGCACCTAACCCTGATCAGGTGCTACAAGTGGGATTTCTGCTCTGGCTTTCACCTTAGGGGTGCGTTAGCATCATCTAGGGATTAAGAATCCTGACACTCAAGCTGTAAACCAATCAATTAGATTACCTAGGAGTGGAACCCAGGTATCTGTACATTTTAATTGACCCTGAGTGGTTTCAGTGTATCAAGATTGAGAACTGTTCTAAACCAGTGCTTTCAAACTGTCACGATATGGTTCACTTGGGGATCTTTATTGCCACCTCCCCTGCCTAAGCATTCTAATTCCATGGATCTTGGGTGCAACAATGTGAAGAGTTTTTAAAGATCCCCAAGTGATTCCGATGTGCAGTAACACTTTGGATGCCCTGCTCAGTCTAAACCAAGAGCTCCATTAAGCCAGCGGTTCTCAGGCATGCATCACATCAGGCTTTACTTGGAGGGCTTGTCAAACCAGAGTGTTGGCCATGGCTCTGAGTTTTTGATTCCAGCTGCCAGAAGATGGGTCCAAGAATTTGATTTGCTAAGCCATTCTCAGGTGACACTTCTGCTACTGGTCTTGTTGCCACATCATGAGAGCCACTGTGCCAGGCTCTGATAGAAGTACTCCTGTTTGTAGGTGATATGGCTGGGATCTCCTATATTCCCTGCATGAAATTTTCTTTTTTTTTTTTTTTTTTTTTTTTTT
>NW_016827514.1:69509-73200 GCF_001698545.2 Rhinopithecus bieti
CCCCCCCCCCCCCCCCCCCGCGACGCTGGGACTACAGGCCCCCGCCACCTCGCCTGGCTAGTTTTTTGTATTTTTTAGTAGAGACGGGGTTTCACCGTGTTAGCCAGGATGGTCTCGATCTCCTGACCTCGTGATCCGCCCATCTCGGCCTCCCAAAGTGCTGGGATTACAGGCTTGAGCCACCGCGCCAGGCCAAAATTTTCTTATCTGAACTTGCAGGAAGGAGTTCCAAGAGGGAAGACATGGGTTTAAAATCCCATCTGCTCCCTACCGCCTCCTTATCTTCCTGTAGTCATTCTTCCGTTCTTTTCTGCCATATTCATTTCCTGCTGCTGCTGCTTTAACAAATTAACACACACCTAAGTGGCTTAAGACGAAGTTTATTGTCATACTATTGTGAATGTCAGAAGTCCGGGGTGCTAAATGGTCTCAATGATGTAAAATTAAGGTGTTGGCAGGGCTAGGTCCCTTTCTGGGGGCTCTAGAGCAGTTCTGCTTGCGTTTCCCAGCTTTTTGAGACAACCTGCAGCTCTTGGCTTACAATCCCTCAGTCCCTTCTCTCTGCAAAGCCAGCAATGGCTGTTCAAGTCTGGCTCACATTGCATCGCCCGCTCTGACGCTTCCTTCCACTTTTAAGAACTCACAATTACCTTGGACACACCTGGATAATCCAGCCTAATCTCCCTATGTTAAGGTCAGCTGAGGAGCAATCTTAATTCCCCTTTGCCATGAAACCTAACACATTCACAGGTTCTGCGGATTGGGATGCAGATGTCTGTCGGGGGATTGGGACATTATTCTACCTGTCACACCTGCCTCCCTCCAGACCCCAGAGCTGGAATGCTTGAGTGTGAAACCAGTTCTACCTCTCAGAGCTGGGTTACCTGGAGCAGGTCATTTAACTTCTCTAAACTGCTGGAGCCCAGGGAAATAAAGTACCTACCTCACAGTATTTGTGGTAGGGCTACATCCTGTGCGTAATGAATCATGTGTATGTGTGCCAGGTCCTGGAAAAGGGATTTTAGAAAATGTTATTTTTATAATGTTCATCATTTGCAATTGTATTAAGAGTTTCTGCTGATAGTCACAGAGTTTCTCATTTCATAGGCAAACACCAGTTTCTTGGGTATCCTTTCAGAGCTACTCTATGCATGTATAAGCATATGTAAATATAGAATTTATTTGCAGAAGTGATAAAGTATTACGCCTATGTGAATAATACTTTAATTCATGTTTTTTTCTGTCTGTTAAACAGCTGCATTGTTTCTATTTTATGAATGTACTTCATTTATTTAGCTAACCTTTATTGATGAATATTTTTTGTTTAATTATTTTGCAACTATGAACGGGGCTGTAACTGATAGTCATATAAATCAATACGTTTGCATATGCACCTGTATCTGTTGTATAAATTCCTAGAAATGAGCCTTCTGAATCAAAGGTTATATACATTTTAAACGTTTGATAGATATTGCCAAATTTGTCTCTGTATATCTTTTATAGATTTTCATTTCCATCAGTACTATGAGAATGTGTATTTCCGTATCTCTTTGGCTGATTCATGTCACCCAGTATTCTTATTTCTGCCATTCTGACAGTTGAGAACAGCATTTCATGTTTTTGATTTGCATCTCTGTTTTGAAGAAAAACAGCATCTTTTCATACATTTCTTAGCAATCATATTTCCTTTTCAATTAATCACCCATTTATCTCCCTCATCCATCATTCTTTTGGGTGGTTGATTTTTTTCTTTAATGAATAATTAATAGGATTTACTCACAGCTTAAGGAAAGATCTGTTTTCTGTGATCTAAATTACAAAACGTTTTCTCACTTTGTTTACTTTTGCTTTTGCTGTAAATAATTATTTTTTATGTAGTTAAATTTCTAAGTTGTTTATGGAATTATAATTTTGTATCATACTCAGATCTTTGCTATCTTAGACCATATAAAACAACATTTCCCATATTTTTGTCTAATAATGACATTATTTTATGTTTGTCATTTATATCTCTGGAACTTGTTTTTATTTTTTATTTTTATTTTTTTCTTCCAACTGTTTAAAAAATTTAATTATATTCTATTTTAAGTTCTCAGATACCTGTGCAGGATGTGCAGGTTTGTTACATAAGTAAATATGTGCCATGGTGGTTTGCTGCACGTATCAACCCATCATCTAGGTATTAAGCCCAGCATGCATTAGCTATTTATCCTGATCCTCTCCTTTCCCCGATGCCACCCACAGGCCCCAGTGCGTGTTGTTCCCCTCCTTGTGTCCGTGTGTTTTCATTGTTCAGCTCCCACTTATAAGTGAGAACATGCGGTTTTTGGTTTCCTGCTCCTGTGTTAGTTTGCTGAGGATAATGGCTTCTAGTTCCATCTGTGTCCCTGCAAAGGACATGATCTGGTGGAACTTGCTTTTATCTGATGAATTAGATAGGAATGCAGTTTTAGTTTTTTCCACAAGTTCCAGTTGCCAGTTGCCTCAATACCATTTATTCCATGATTGATTCTGTTTTTCCTACTGATTGCTACCTTATTTATTCTTTTTTTTTTTTTGGCAGGTTTTCTTTAAAATCTGGTTGTTTTTGCATGTTTACTTTAAAATTGGATTACTTTGCTGGAGAAAAAAATCTCATTCGTATTTTACTCGAGTTGTTTGAAATGTATAGATTAATTCATGCATTGCTTTCTTTAGGATATTGCGTTCCCATCTTAAATAGAGTCTGCATTCCACTTATTCAATTGACATTTTGTGTAGTAAAGAAGCATTTCAACATGCTGTTCATATAATTCGTACACATATTTTATATTTATTCCTTTTGTTTCTATTGTGCTTGGGTCTTGGCTCCAAAAGCGTGTTTGTTTGTATACACTTAGGCAACCTATTTTTACCTTTTACTTTTTACTCAGTCACTTCACTGAATTATCTTTACCATGTCTGAGAATTTTTCAATTGGTTCTCATGAACTTTTTACTTATGCAATTATATTTTGTGCAAATAATGGTAATTTCCTTTTTTAATATACACAGTTTTAATTTTCTTCTCTTATCGAATGGTATGTTCTAGCATTTAATTTCATCACTATCTTATTCGTTCCTTGTTCTCATTTCTAATTTTGTGTTCTGTTCTTCTTTACTTGCTTAGTTTAATCAACAATCTAATTTTTTATTTCAAAACTTTAGATTTATTTAATAGCTGTAAAATCATTCTGTTTTCGAATGCATTAATTCTTGTTTTTATGATTTTATTGTTCCTTTTGCTTTCTTTGTGCAAATTGTATGGATTTTTTTCTAGTTTTTTCAGTTGGATGCTTATGTCCTTTATTTTCATCGTTTCTTGTTATTTACATACGTATGTGTACGAGACTTAAAATGTCTCCTGAGCATTGCTTTTAGCATATTACCTCAGTTCTACTCTCATATACAACTTCTGTAGATGTTCTCCAATCTCCGGTTTGGTTTCCTTTGTGATTCAAGAGTGAATTCTTGGTCATAAATCCTGATAAGTTATTAACTTTGTGGGGAAATATTTAATGAACTTCTCTTTGTGACCTAACATGTCTTCAAGATTGGCATTTTTTTCCTTGGTTGCTGGGAAGGAAGATGAATTATCTGCCCTTAGGTTATAGAATTAGGTAAAGTGCAAATAGATCTAACTATGCTGTTTAAATCTTCATTATTTTGCTTTT
>NW_016827514.1:75923-99096 GCF_001698545.2 Rhinopithecus bieti
AAGCTCCGCCTCCCGGGTTTACGCCATTCTCCTGCCTCAGCCTCCCGAGTAGCTGGGACTACAGGCGCCCGCCACTTCGCCCGGCTAGTTTTTGTATTTTTAGTAGAGACGGGGTTTCACCGTGTTAGTCAGGATGGTCTCGATCTCCTGACCTCGTGATCCGCCCGTCTCGGCCTCCCAAAGTGCTGGGATTACAGGCTTGAGCCACCGTGCCCGGCCTGCTTTTGATGTTTAATCAGCAATCTATTTTATCTTAAAACTTTAGATTTACTTAATAACTCTAAATCCTCCTGTTTTCAAATGCATTAATTCTTATATTTATGCTTTTATTAACTTGTTCCTTTTGCTTTCCTCGTGCATATTTTATTGGCTTTTTTCTAGTTCTTCCAGTTGGATGCTTATGTCATTTATTTTCATCCTTTCTTGTTATTTATATACATATGTGTACAAGACTTAAAATGTCTCCTGAGCATTGCTTTTAGCATATTACCTCGGTTCTGCTCTCATATACAACTTCTGTAGATGTTCTTCAATCTCTGGATTTGTTTCCTTTGTGATGCAAGAGTAAATTCTTGGTCATAAATCCTGATAAGTTGTAACTTTGTGGGGAAATATTTAATGAACTTCTCTTTGTGACCTAACATGTCTTCAAGATTGGCATTTTTTTTTTCTCGGTTGCTGGGAAGGAAGATGAATTATCTGTCCTTAGGTTATAGAATTAGGTAAAGTACAAATGAATCTAACTAGGTTGTTTAAATCTTCGTTATTTTTGCTTTCGATGTATACTGGGTCAGTCATGGACTGAGAGATGTGAATTAAAGTCCCCCACTATTGACATACTTCTGCCTATTAAAAAAATTCTTGTAGGTTTCACTTTATTAAATTTGATGTGATATTTTCATTGTGTGCAAATGTTCATACGTCTTACGTGTTTATTGCTGAGCATATGCTTAGTCATCATAAAAGGCCATTCTTTGTCACAGGAATGCTCTCCACCCTGTTTTAACTGTGTCTGCTACTTAAGAACATGGCCATGGCTTTCCTTTCCAATTCGCCTGATTTTCCTTTCCACATTATTAATATTTGATATTTTTAAACACTTTAAACTTCACTACAACAATGTATAGTTAAGTTTGTGGTCCGAAAGGAAGCATATTTAGAACATTCACATTGTGAATAACATATTCGATGTTATTCTTTCTCTTTTTATCTTTATTTTGCATTTTTTCCCTTTTTTCCTGTGTGAGTGTGTGCAATATTTCTTCTCATAATATGAAAACTGTAGGCTGTTTTTAGTTTTTTAATGGCTAATTCTGTAATTACAAATTGATATAATACAGTGGTTTTTTTTTGTTGTTGTTTGTTTGTTTTTTGGAGACAGGGTCTTGCTCTGTCCCCCAAGCTGGGGTGCGGTGGTGCAGTTGTGGCTCACTACAGCCTCAAACTCCCGGGCTTAAGCAATCCTCCCGCTTCAGCCTTCTGAGTAGCTGGGACCACAGGCATGTGCCACCACACCTGACTAACTTAACTTTGTTTATTTTGGTAGAGATGGAGTTTCATCATATTGCCCAGGCTGGTCTTGAACTCCTGGGCTCAAGCAGTCCTCCTGCCTTGGCTTTCCAAAGTGCTGAGGCTACAGGCGTGAGCTGCCATGCCCAGCGAGCTTTCTTCTTTTTCTAAAGACAGTGTCAACTTCCCAGTATGGCCAGGGACGAAATTATAAAGTATTCTAAGTATGCCACTCCCCAAATTTACTTGGTTATGTTTTTGTTGGTTTTTCCAGTATTTATATTTATATCTTGATTAATTATCACCATTAAAGAATCTATTTGATTCCTGTATAAATATCCCTCTATCCCTTATCTCTCATCTTCCTTGTCCTATGGACTTTTGTTACAGTAATTCTAAATTACCGTGATTTACAATTGATTTCTGTACTGTAATTTCCAAGATATTTTACTCCTAATACCATAGTTAAATAGAATAAATGCAGTGAGACATACTTTGCTATGGTTTTGTGATTCGTTTTTCATCATTTTATTATGAAAAGTCATAAATATATAGAAATATGAAAATAATTGTATTGTGACAGCCCATTAACCATTACCTGGATTGTGCAATCAATATTTGTGATAGTTGCTTTACCGATTAGCTATCCATTTATTGATACTCATCATTCCATTGTATTTCTGGATGCACTTCACAATACTTTTCAGATAGCAATCAACTTTACCCTTGAACACGTTAGCACATATATCATTAGCTAGAGTTCAGTATTAGTGGTCTTTATTCATTTTCTCATGAGCTATTTTTTTTCTACTTGTCAGGAAGATTTTACAACACGTGCAATTCCTGCCTGTTTTACCATTTGAAAATGTGACTTGTAATCATATAATTAAATGTTATTCTGCCTGGGTATAACATTTTATTTTCTTGAGAATTTCATAGATGTTATCCCACTATTTTCATAAGTAGATTGGTGTAATTTTAATTTACTTTTTTTAAGTGTACTTTAAAACAATTTTTTTCTAATTATTATTTACCTACAAAAGTCCAATTAATGAAATGCTAATTTAGATAAAGGTCTTGCTAAATTTTAATATCAACTATTCTTAGGACATTGTGATCATTTTCATCTGTATATTCAAGCCTTCTTGTAATGATGCTTCTCTATTATTTTAAAAAATAATATATTTAACATGTTTCAGCTCATTTATATGCTTCTCTTCCCCAAGCACATCAGTTATGCAGATTTTGAATCTCCTTGTCTTCTTCCCTGTCTCTCTTCCTTGAATATTTTTCCTGTCTATCTATTTATCATCTATCATCTATCAATCAATCAATCTATCTATCATCCGTGTAGTTTTTTGTTTTGTTTTGTTGTGTTTGTTTTTTGAGACGGAGTCTCACTTTGCTGCCCAAGCTGGAATGCAGTGGGGCGATTTCGGCTCACCACAACCTCCGCCTCCTGGATTCAACCGATTCTCCTGCCTCAGCCTCCACAGTAGCTGGGATTATAGGTGCATGCCACCATGCCCAGCTAATGTTTGTATATTTGCAGTAGAGACAGGGTTTTGCTATGTTGGCCAGGCTGGTCTTGAACTCCTGACTTCAAGTGATTCACCAGCCTCAGTCTCCCAAAGTGCTAGGATTACAGGTGTGAGCCACCATGCCCGACTTGGTTTATTTTTCTAATACAATTCTTCCTTTTCTGGACAGTGTCTGGTTTCTTTGGGTTGATTACAATATGGCAATCAGTTTTATATTTTTTAATTCCCTTTTTCAAGTATTCTGATAACTTATATTCCATCTTTCTCTTGTCTGAACTTCATCTTTTACCTCTGCTTTGAGCTATTTGATTGCTTCATTCAGTTCTTTTCATTCATGGCCATATATTGTGTTCAAACGATTCATCAGCTCAATAAGTACTCTTTCTGGTGGAGCGCTATGTTCCACTTGTTTGTCTAGTGCTTCTCTGAACCTGGTCTTATATCACATTGATATCAATCCCATGCTGGGAGCTTCTTGATGTATGTGTCGCTTTTTGGTGGAACGTCTTCCTAGATCAGGTACTTGCAAAAGGTTTATTTGGAGAGGGGAAACATAACCAGATTAGTAGGAGTCATGCCCCATTTACAGGGAAGTACCTCTGAAATCAGGTTACATTTCTGTATGAGTTGTTCCCCTTCACTTCTTTCCAGCCTACCTAGGTTAGCAGGTTGTGGGAAGTTTGTAATTCTGAGGAGCTCTACCTCACCCATTTTTGTGGACGTCAAGATAGATTTTATCTAGCCCTGCCTCTCCTACTATTTTATGGTGCCACACACTCTCTGGGGAGGTACCCATTGCCATAGTCATCACCAAAGTCTGTGAGTAAGCCGTTGATAGTGTTTCCTCTCTGTGTATTTACCCTACTTTGAGAAGAATGCTTCTGCCTGAGACATTGTAGAGACCTTCTTGTGATGAATTCTATATTTTCATTTGAGGTCCCTTGATTTGGGAAGGTGATTTGCATGTATGGAAATCACTTAGTTTTTTTCAAAGATGAATTGTATAAACTCTGCAGCTATTGAACACTTTCCCGTGTGAACTGTTTGCCCATCCTTCCTCTTCATTCTAGAAGGATTCCTTTCTGTTCTATATAATGCCTTTACATTGTTATATTGCTTTTTCTGCTTTAGTCATACATTTTTTAAATAAAGTGGGAAAATTGGGTAATTGAAAATCGAGTGTTTCCGAGTGGTCTTCACAGAAAACTTTCACAGATACAGTTTCATTTCATGCTTTTGACAATCCTTCCGTTTGGGCATTGTAAACTTCATTTCACAGAAGAACAAAAGAAACTCAGAGCACACGATATGGCTCAAGCCACATACGGACATGTGACTGGGCTGAGTTTCCAACACTTTCATTGTTTCAGTATGCCACCTTTCATAACTGGAATGAAACCTGAACAGTTCGCTGAACATGGTGAGAGTTTAGACGTTTGATATAGCTTAGAGAAAAGAGAAAATTGCCCTGATTCATCATGAGCAGACTTTGCCATGGTGACAGACTGTCTAATTGGCTTATATATATCTTTCTGTTTCAGTCCATAATTTGGCTCATTAGGATGTGCTTTTCTTTATCCTACCTAGGCAGGGATTTGGGGTATACTCATGAACCTTGTTCCCATGTTGGGGCCCTGTTGGAGAGTAGAATAGTTTCATGTGCCAGGCATAGGCCCAGCCAAGGACATATCCCCTGCTTCGATGTACTTATACACAATGGATGCCTTTGCTGATTCAAAGGCCAAGGCTCTTACTTCCTTTTAGTCTTGTTAGTGAGTGATCAGTTCATCTCCTGAGCTTTTCAGTTACAATAATTTTATAGGAGGGCAGGGACTGTTGATACTTTATATAACCTCAGTGCTTCAAGCATTTCAAGTTGCTGTATAAATGTTTCTTAATTGAATATTATCTGTTCTTAAAGGAAGAGTTGTAGCACTTTTGATGTCCTACTTTTGTTTATCTCTCGTCATCATCAACAGCAGCAAATGTTTATTGGCATTAGGACTAAGCAATGCTCAGATGGATGGTGGAATTGTCATCCTAAGGTGCTGGATCAGGACATGGGCAGTGGCCCAAGGATGGCAGGAAGATGGTTGAGGGTAATTGAAGCTTTCTGGGGTGTTTTGAAAATGCAAAGGAAAACATACATTTTGTTGTTGCAGGCATTTTGTGCATTGAGGACGTAAAGTCATTTGCCAGTCATAGTGCAGAATCTGTCAGGATTGCAGTTGTCAGCTTGTCAGTGTGACCTTTCCCAGTGTGACATACCTTGGAATTTTATGTCATGCTAGGACAATATGACAGGACTGTGCATTGCTTTTTCAGTATATCTCTCCATCCTTATCTTCTCAAGAAAGAATACATTCTGAAAGAGATAAGGGAGTATGCTTATCACATATTAATCCTATAAGGTCAAAAGCAGAAAAAGGTTATACATTAAGCTTGATTTTGTACAGTAATTCACATAAGTGTGTGATATTACTTATATGTGTTTGCATGTTTGTATAGATATACATATATCACACACACACACACACACACACACACACACAGTCTTTAAAATTCAGGAACTAGAGAGGCAGTCATGTTTCTGGCTAGCAGCAGGCAAAGAAAGACTGGAAATATCCAAACTCATTTTAAATGCCATTCTGAACTTAATATGGAATTACCTAATTACGTCTAATTCAACAACTGAAGCGTCAACTACTAATTTCATCGCAAGCCAGAATTTTACAGATTTCCCCATTTTCCTGTATAGAATATAACACTTGGCACAAATCCTAGATCAAATCTTCTTTGCAGCTATTACCAAGGCTCTATGAGTCTTGATAGAGAATGGTTTGCATCATGCACTAAAAAAAAGAAACTAAATCCTAACATGTTGAGTTTCTGTTTTTCTATTGGTAGGGAACTCTCACAGACATTGATATCACATAACCTAATAGCATCCTGCTTGCAAGAGCATGACTGCTGTATTGTATGCTTCATGAAATAGAATATAGAAGTTTGCTCGATATTAGTAGGCAGGTAATATATTTTATACTTTGTATAATGCTAATAAGTTACTAGAGTAACTATTGAAACTAAACTTTCAATTTAAAAATGTTTACAAGCAAAACAAGAATTGCATACGATATCACTCTTTCATTTCTCAACTTCACTAAATATCATAAACTTCTTTGTGTCCCGATGCACACATTTCCTGAACCAGCTTGTAAAAGGTGTAATTGTTCAGAAATCAGATTTGAATACTCAGCTTTTTATTTCACAAGTTAGACTGATGCATTTACAGAGTATTTTCCAGGATACCTCCAGGATATGTGTGCGTATGTATGTGTAATATAGTGCATATACAGTATGTATATACTATTATAGATATTATATAGTGCTCTATATCTATATATAGTATATATAGTCTGTGTGTCTACACAATGTTCTGTATTTTTCATTGGATTATTTTTCTCCATATTTAGTCATCTTGATTTTGTGTATAATGGGCAAAAAACTTATTTTTGAAATTCACCTGGTTGAGGGGCCTATCAGTACTTCATAGTCGCGGGGAAGTAATCAGTTGGAATCTTTCAGCAACAGCACTGACTGCTGAGGTACCCTTCTGTCATAACCAGTATCCACAGTGAAGTGGGAATTCCTCCTTAAACCCACTTATGCTGGAGGCTGTAATTTTTTGAATTTTTGCATCGGTGAAAAATCAGACTTTGGCGATGATCTTGAGCAGTAGGATATAAATAACTCCCACGTGCTTAGTGTTCCAATAATGGAACACTTGAGTATTACATTTATGTTAATCCAAATAGTTTCTGGCATGCGCACATCCTGCAGCTACCCTCAAATCCTAACCCTAGTGATTTGATTTATTTGTACACTTCTATGCAGTCCACCATGTGTTCTGGAAACAGTTGTGGCTAAATTACCATCATTGTTGTGCTTTGGCACGTGGATGTTTGATGCAACTGAGAAAGCAATTTTAATGTAATTTATTCTGACAGCTATATATACCTGGTGCAGACTTGATATGACATGATACGAGCCCCACATGCATACTTGTATAGGATTCTTATGAATACATCACATGGATACAAAACCAAGAAACACTCAATTATCTCATGTGTTTGATGTGGAAATTTCTTTGCTACCCCAAGTCTATTACCTTTCACAACCATTAAAGCAGCCCCACTAATCTTTTTATAAAGATTTATGTTTTGTTCAAAAAGAAGGGATGTCTAAGCCAGTAGAAACCGCCATGGGGAGCTGGGCTATATTAGTAGGTGCTCTCCTTTCATTAAAATTCTACCTGCTCTTTTTTATAAATGCTGGAGACTGGCCTTCTCTTACATTGTGGCCCTTTAGAGTCTGAACAACTCAACCTCAGCTATCGACAGGAGATCCGAATTCCAATGGGGCAGAGCCTCTGGATGATGGGCTGAATGCTCAGAGATGACTTGCTAAGCATCTTGGAAATCTTTGGCCTTCCTGCCCCCAACTCCACTGAGCTGTGGAGAGCACATGCATGCTTATTTATAGGCCTGCCCTTGAAGGACAAGGCATACAGATTTTCATCCATCCTAGAATGGTCCAGCCAACTGGCCACAATGCCCACCAACAGAACACATCTTGAGCAAGAGGTAGGTGACCTGCAGAGATTCATACGTTTATAAAGTAAGATTGAAATCCTAAGATGCAAAAAAGAAACAAATAGTACTATTCAATCATTACTGGAAATTTTACATGTGAATTCCTTAGTAAGAAGCATCCTAAACATTTCTTTTCAGAGATATAGTAATGTCTGTCATTAAAAAGCAGCAACAACAACAAAACTTACCTTTGGTAAAGTCTCAGTATATTCTATAACAATCGTGTATAACATAGACCTTGTGAGCCCTGATGGCTTAGATAAACTTGATACCTATGAAAGATAAAATCTCAAACATTTGCAAGCAAATTTTATTTCTGAATTAAAACCTATGTCGTAGGCTGTGAATATGGGCAATTCATCAAATGTTTTGAAATCATTGTCCATGAATCCTAAATCAAGGGCTTTATCCCTGTAAATATTTTTTTCCAAGACCATCAAGCTTGTGTTTCTGAGTAAATAACATGTTTTTTCATTACCAAAAGCAAAGTGCTGAGTTTCATGTAGTTGTGAATGAATTAATAAGATTGTGGCCAGAATTTGAAGGCAAACAGTGGTACATCAAAAACATTTGGGATCTATTTTCAAGCCTCAGTCAGGAGTATAACTTTTAAAAAATCTGTGCTCGACGGCCTCTTCAGCAAACTAAAAGTGGTTTGTTCTGCTGGTTTTCCCAGTATCAAAGCAAGCAGGAATCTTCAGTTATATTATTTTATGTGATGTTGTTTGGTTTGGTTTATAAAGGTGCTGTCATACCATGGTGTGAAAAAGTTTTTTAAAAAAGAATACCAGAGTAACTTGTTAACCATTTCCTTTATAGCCTTCTAAGATTTTTCACTGCATATTGACATCTATGTTGATGTATATGGAGAAATGTCACTGAACATTTCATTGAGTTTTCCTCCTGTGTATCCCAAGGCAGAACCTACTTAAAAGAAACACAGAAAATCAAACTTAACATATTAAATTTTATTTCTGCCTTTGAAAAAATATTTTAATTGGCTTATGTATTGTGGATTTGGCCATCAACTATTATAATGTACAGAATTAATTAAAAATAGGCTTAAATCAAATATATTAATGTAATTGTGAAAATTCCTATGAGGTAAGGTATGCCTAGTCTTTATTAAGAAATTTAAGACTGTTTCATCAAAGAAACTTGGAAGAAATTTAGATAGGAAAAAAGATATATAGATGTTAGCTCTTCTGATTACCTTGGCTCAATGTTTTCATGCCTTTACCTTCAACAAAAACTGCCACCAGAAGAACATAGGCATAAGTCATATGATGTAGCAAAACTAGCTTTTAAAATATCTACTTGATTACTGTTTAGAATATAGCATTAAACAATGCATCATAGATGACTCCTGAAATCACTTTTTTGATCATACATGAACATCTGTGGTAGGTGCAAGTTTATTTTGATTTCCAAAAAGTGAATGTAATAACTCGATGGTTTCTTTCTTATCTTTCATTTCTGAGAATACAAGGATATAGATTAGTGTAATTCATTTACAATTTCACATTGTGGGATGTACAGTTCTTATAGGTGAGGAGAATTCTTGAGAGATGGTCATGTATATCAAAATATTGATATTCACTTTGAGACATGGCCAGAGCCCGTGCTGGCCATTGTAAACCACACACTAAACACATTTGCTTTTTTGCTGGTTTTCATATTGACAGAAACACTGACTGAGAATCGTTCTTCCTTAATGCAGTTGATCATTCACTTTTTTTGCAGAGGGGGCCCTGGGTGCTTAACGGAAGATAAACTGGCAGGATACTGAGTGGGTTCCGACCAGCAAAGCACTGTGTGCAGTAAAGATTTCCACTGACAACATCCAAGATTGGCTGACATTCCTTGTGCCCAGTGGCGATAGGACTGGACCTTTCCACTGGATTACATGACACGGCCTTAGCAGAGTCCACAGTTGCCTTGATTGATGGCAAAGTCAAGCAGAAAAGCCAGCATGTCATTTCAGCATGCAGTGACCATCAGTGTCCGTTATTTGGACTATGGAATAATCTTTCAGGAACACTGTAAACAGTGGAATTAGACCTAAATAACTAATAAGGTTTTAATAAACCTAAATTAATATTTAAACTTAAATAGCTTTTAGGTATTCTTGGCATCACTTCTCAGTGTCTGTCAGGTAGTAAGTTCCCACGTAAGAATGTAAAGCTAACGTATCATCTTTAACCTTTGTTTCCAAAGCTAAGAGCATTTTACTGAAACTCTAATATACAAGCAAGTTGATCCCTCATTAAGCAATATGTTCATCTTAACAGATATGTCCATATTTTTCTAATACAGAAACCAATTTCCTATACTAATTGAAGATCCTTGATTGAAGGTAATAGAGTCTTATTATTTGCATTCAATGTGAACTGTAAAATCCAAGTCATTAGAGAAAACAAGAATATGCTTCTCTTTCAAAGAACATCAAGCATGTTTTATATAGTCTTAGTTGCAAAGTTCCATAGTTACTGTGTAGCAAAGGTTTTCTGAAGGAGATGAGGATTTTTCAGAGCAAGGGTTCAGTTAACTGTATCTGGAAAGAACCAATCTTAATTCTGAATCCTAACTGGATTTTCAGAGGCCATTCTGAGGGTAGTAGATTCTGTCTATGACCTTGTGTGCCAGATGTTTCATTTATGTTCTCCCTTATTTACCTGAAAGTGAGTTGATGGGCAAGGGAAGGCATAAGAAGGGAATTTTATACTAAATTGTAATCTCCATTCAAATATGAAACTAGCTGACTAATGATAACACGTGATCAACTACAGGCTGCATAGCTGAGATACCACAAAGGGTTTACTTAGGATTTCCTGCCAATCTGAGATTTGGAAAGTGAATTGGGATAATAAAACAAACACATAGAAACAGAATGTGATTTAAAGAGACCACTCACTCAAGTCACCAGTCTCCAGCAGAACAGAACCAATGTTGCGTTAACCCAGAGTGAACTGAGTCACCTCACAGCCCAAAGGCCAGCATGCAATTAAAGCTTCGGAGGTGGTGTGATCTGAATGCTGGTGTCACCCCAGAATTCGTATATTGAACTCTAATACCTAATATGATAATATGAAGAGGTAGAGCGTTTTAGGATGTGATTAAGATGTAAGAACTCCACTCTCATGAATGGGATTAGTGCCCTCATAACAGATGTTGAAGGGGCTGCCTTGTCTCTCCCACCGTGTGAGGATACAGGGAGAAAGTACCACCTTGGAAGCAGAAAATATGCCCTCACCAGACACAGAATCTCCTGGGGTCTTGTTCTTAGACTCCTCAGCCTCCAGAACCATGCTTTGTTATAGCAGCCCAAATGGGCTAAACAGAAAACATAGACAATGTAGGGCAAGCATAGGTCAGTGATAGAGAAGCTTTGAAGCAGCAAGGAAGAACGTGGGATGGACAGTGATGAGGCACATATAGGGAATGGAGGTAGACGGCATCATCCAGGGTACATTACAAATCCCACCATCATATGTAATCTGCCATTGTTCAGTGTGAACAGTCACTGAGCATCAGAATACCTTGATCCTATTCTCTTCTCTACTTTGGAGCAAGTTACAACATCATGGGCCTCAGTATTCTCATCTACCAAATAAGAGAATCAGTCCCAGATAATTGTGTCAGTTCTTACCCATTTCGTAAATATTTTATGCTTTGCCCCAGTTTTTAAAAATAGAATATGTATTAGTCAGCCATTAGTACAATAATGCAATGTAACAAATAGTCCTGTGAATCTAAAAGCATCTATCTCTCTTGTTCATGGGTTTGCCAGGTGGCTGGATATTGGCTGCACTCAGCCAGGTTAGGTTGGACTTGTCTCCAGGTACCAGATTGGGCCAGCTTGACTCTACTTGATGCTCCTCTCCCTTATACTAATAAGTATGTGGGCTTTTCTTTTCTCAGGCAGATCACATCAGTGTCAGAGGCAAGCCAAGCCACACAAGAACATTTAAAACCTCTGCTCCAGACATTGTACTATCATGGCCTTGGCTGCCAGTTACATGTCAGAGTCTAAAGTCAACAGCCTTGACAAGTGTACACCTCATACCCGCGGGGAGTGGCAAAGGATGGGAAAAATGATAGATTGACCACAATCTAGTATCCTGAGTCTCCAGTTTTAGTTATGAAGCCTCCCTTGAACATGTTTTAGAATATTTCAAAGTCAAGAAAGGAATGAGTAGCACCTGTTAACACTGGAAAGACAAGAAGGAAAAGTAAAAGCAGCAGTTTTTCTCTATTATTGTACCTCATTCCTTGTCTTAAGGAAATTCCCACTTTGTATAAGATGAGGGTATTTAAGTATTTTTCCTTCACCTACTTTCTTCTGAATTATCGGTGAAAATGCTAAGTTCACAGCCAGAAAGCTTGACATAAATGCCTGTTTGTCAACTTTGTCAAGTGGATAGGAATACAAATATGATGTAGAGCTGCTGTAAATCTGGTAGAATAATTAAAACTTTAAAAATATTTCATGTCACCGGTAATCACTACAACTGTAGATATGATGTAAAGCAGAGAAAATAGGACCCATCTTACATCTGCTAGTATTTGTTATGAGGACATTACCTTTCCTTTTGAAAATTTCACCAGTGAAATTATATTGATGAAATGAAAACTCGTAGATTACTAATGTGAATTTAATATTTAAAAAATAATGTTGAACTCATATTGGACATAACAAGTGATGATATAAACCTAGATTTTATTTTGAGCATGAAATAACCTAGTCATCAGGAGTAGAACTGTGGAAACCTGGCTTCCCCAGCGGGAACACAGACCACTATGAATGGAACCCTGTAATCCATCTGCAGCTTCAACTCTTTAACTCACAATGAAGCCATATGAACATTCTCTTTAATTAGGAGATGTTATAGTTTTGCGAGATGCAAAATACTACTGAAATAAAGAAGGATTTCAACGTCTTTATTGACACTCTACTGCAGCATGAATGCATCTACCAAGTAGGGTACATTATGCAGATACATGCCCACAGCAATACAAATGTTAATTAAAACCTTGTTTAAGATTTTTATTTTGGAATGAGTTAGCATTTCATGCTGGTAAAAGAAGTTGATTAAGCGAATTACATAAATTAGCCAATACCCAGAAGATCCACATAGCCTTTCTGTCACTAATATAGATTTTTATCAATACGATATGAATCACAGGTGTGAGAGCAAATGTAACGAAGGAAATAACTAAGAAATCTGTAGTGGTGATTTCTGCATCTCAGGAACTTATCATCTAATACTTTATAACAAGAACAGTTATACTTTATCCTCTGCTATTTTATATGCTTTTATTTCATGTCCGTCCACACGTGCACACACATGAACACATGTGCCAGGGGAAGAGGGACGAGGTTCACAGACGTATCCTGTATTATTTCCTTCATTAAGGGGGCATATTCCAGATGGAGAGTCTAGACATTAATTAAAAAATTACCTCAGCCAGGCATGGTGGCTCACGCCTTCAATCCCAGCACTTTGGGAGACCGAGGCAGGCAGATCACGAGGTCAGGAGTTCGGGACCAACCTGGCCAATATGGTAAAACCCCATCTTTACTAAAAATGCAAAAATTGGCTGGGTGTGGTGGTGTACGCCTGTAATCCCAGCTACTCAGGAGGCTAAGGCAGAAGAATTGCTTGAACCCAGGAGGCAGAGGTTTGCAGTGAGCTGAGATCATGCCACTGCACTCCAGCCGGGGCAACAGAGCGAGACCCCATCTCACACACAAAAAAATTAACTCAGGGGTCTTAATTTGTATCATATTCTTTTCACAAATTACTACATACTTTAGTAGTACATGTTTATTGTTAAAAGGTAGCAGATACAGATTAGTAAATTAAAAAAATCATTCTGGTGTCACCATGCTAAAATGGGTACTGTGACCATTTTGACCTCAATATCCAGGCTTTTCTCTACACATATACATATAAATGTATATACAAGTTATATACACAAACATTTGACATATATATACTTAAAGAGGATTGTGGAGTGCCTAACATTTTGTAATGTACTCTTTGATTCAACAATATATGATGAATCACTTTCTGTACCGAGAAACATCTTTAGGACAACTCATTCTTTTAGCAGATATGTTTGGTTTCTTTCAATATACCACCTCTGATGGAGTTGTGATTGTTTGGTTGTCTTCATAACCTCTACCCTCTGGATCCACAAGCTAGAAGAGAAGATAAACATTAGTTAAGTAAACAAACAAGTGGATTTCTTACAAATTGTAAGAAATATTCTGAAAGCAAAATAAACTGTGCAATGAAAGAGAGCAATGGAAGGATAGAAGCATGAGGAGGAAATGGAGATGAATTGTCAACAAACTCAGAAATGATTCCATCATGGGGTCCCATGGCACAAGGATCCTGAGCAGAGGGCATTGGCCAGCGAGCAGATGGAAAAAGATTCATGCACAGAAGCTCAGTAAGCTAAGGAGGAACCAGAGAAATAGGTCTGGGGTTCACCCAGGGCTTGGCAGGGCAGGTCAGGGAGTTTAAATTTTGTCCTAAAGTTCATGAATATCTTTTAGGCCAGAGAAGGAAATGTTCTATGTTTGGAACCAGAAGTTCATTGAAGATTTTGGCAAAAGGATGCTTAGGAGAAGTAGGAGAGGGGCAGCCAATTTGAAAGGTGAATAGTTTCATAAATTATGGTGAGGGATCTGCCATTATTTACTTAATCCTTCCTATATTGTGGAATATTTAGCATCTGTTGTCTTTGGAACCAAAACAAAACTGAAAAGAACAATGGTAAACATCTATATCTTGGGTAGTTAAGTCACAATGAATAATCTTGCTTGTTAGAGGCACATGACAGTTCACACATGGTCAAGGCCCTATGCTTATTTGGCCTCCAGGGAACTAGACCGAAGGAAAGACCGACAAGAAGACCACAGGATGGGGTTGCGGGGTGAATTTCAGCACGTTGAATAGACAACAAGGCTCTATCTTCTTGGATCATGGCTTCCTTGGTCGGCTCTCAAGAAAGATGGTCTTGGCACTTCCTCCTTCTTGATACCTGGGCTCTAGGGTCTAGATCTGGTCTACTTCGGAGACAGACAAAAACAAGGGAGACAAATACTCCCTTTTCCTTCATATTCCTATGTGTTTGCCTCAGGGTTTACCATTTCTTGTCCACAGACTGATAGAAACTAGAGATCCAACTAAGTAAGCTTGGGGCTGGGGGAAAGAAGGGTCGAATAGGTCCCATAGCCTGCCTCCAGTGCAGACCCTGAACTTGCCTGAAGTCCATTAGGAACGTGTCCTCAAAGCTCCAGGTGGTCCATTCTAATAACATTGATGATAACTGTATTAATAATAGGACTAGTCAATACATACTGTAAGTGCTGTTCAATTTACACATGTTAACTCATTCCATCCACTCAGCCACCTCATGTGGTATAGGTCCTGCCATATAGGGTAGCCCTGAGGCTACATTGCTCAGTGTCACACACAGCCAAGACTCAGACCTGGGACTTTGGACTTTGGAGCCTTTAACATTTGTGATTACCCTTCTTCTATGCTGTCTCCTTCCATGTGTCTCTCTGGAGAACTGCCACTAGGTTGAACAATGAGTCAGATGTTCAAAGGGCTACTAGCATCATGGATGCCAATCACCCAAATGCTACCTCACCATGGCCACTGACATCATTAATGTGAAGATACATGTTCCTACAACTCATATTATTCAGAAGACCCCAGGTTGCTTTACAGTCACAAAATACTTCTCTCTCCATATTTAATACAGTTTTCCTTAAACAAGAAATCTATTTTGTTAATGCTCATCCCACCTGTATTTCCTAAGCTTTAAGCTTGAGAATGAGGTAGGATTTGCTGGGAACCCACAATGTCACAGAAAGCAACTGTATCAAAGACCCTTCCTAGACCACACAGGGCAGGCCTCCTTCCCAGTGCCAGCTTCAGAACCTCCCTCCTCTTAGTTTCTGTTACTAGCTCATCAGAGAAGACCCTGAAGGATTTGTAGATAAGAGACCTTCTGTAAGGACTCAGCCACAAGGGAGAGCTAATGGTTGAGGACATTGATCCTCCCTGATTTGGAATGAGGCACAGAGCATTGGGATGGGGTCCAGAAGGTGATATGGTTTGGCTATGTTCACACCCAAATCTCATAAATTCCCACGTGTTGTGGGAGGTAATTGAATCACAGGGGCACGTCTTTCCTGTGCTGTTCTCGTGATCTCATAATAGTGAATAAGTCTCATGAGATCTGATGGTTTTATAAGGGGGTGTTTCCCTACACAAGCTCTCTTTGCCTGCTGCCATCCATGTAAGACATGACTTGCTCCTCCTTGCCTGCCATCATAATTGTGAGGCCTCCCCAGCCACGTGGAACTGTGAGTAAGTTAAATCTCTTTTTCCTCCCAGTCTTGAGTATATCTTTATCAGCATTGTAAAAATGGACTCATACAGAAGGAAGCATTGGGCTTTAGCACGACTAGGCGGCTCCAATGTGTGCACGGGACTCAGATCTCAGCCACTTCTCTCTGAGCTTCCCAACAAATGCTTCCTAGGTACTCAGTGCTGAATTCTTTCTGTTCAAACATCTGAAGTGTTGCTAGTCCTACCTTTATAGAACTATGTTTCACTTAAATCTGTTCTACCTTTTTTTTTTTTTTTTTTTTTGAGACGGAGTCTCGCTCTGTCGCCCAGGCTGGAGTGCAGTGGCCGGATCTCAGCTCACTGCAAGCTCCGCCTCCCGGGTTTACGCCATTCTCCTGCCTCAGCCTCCAGAGTAGCTGGGACTACAGGCGCCCGCCACCTCGCCTGGCTAGTTTTTTGTATTTTTTTAGTAGAGACAGGGTTTCACTGTGTTAGCCAGGATGGTCTCGATCTCCTGACCTCGTGATCTGCCCGTCTCGGCCTCCCAAAGTGCTGGGATTACAGGTTTGAGCCACCGCGCCCGGCCACTACCTTTAACTTGACTTTCTGACTTCACTCCAGTTCCACTGTATTAATAACTGAACAGTGGGATCCAGGCCTGATCTGCACTGGAATAACATTTTCGCACAGGGATCTTTTGAACGTGATTGAAGTTCTGATTCTGTTTTACTGTTTTGCCTGTGTATATGTTGTGGAACTAATATTAACTAATTTATCGAGTACTATTTTCAGGAACTATCATAGCTGCTTTTATGTCTAGTTTCTCCTTTAATCCTCACAACAGCTCCATGATACAGGAGGTACTATTAATATTTCCCATTTTGGAAATGAGTCAACTAGGACCCAGAGAGGTTCAGCAATTTGCCTAAATATGCACAACTAATGAGTGATAAGCGGGGATGTTGCTTGCATGTATGACAGTGGTGCAATAGAAAATGGTATTTCTGCTTCCTGATACCTCACTTTCATCTGCTGGCAAATTCTTGAAATACACTGTTTTTTTAAGAACATGCCACTCTCTGGCTACCTTCCAGAAAAAAAAAAAAATTGTAAAATATGTAAATCTAAGATGTCGATATTGGCAGTGTGCTTGGCACCCCCTAGAGTGTGCAGGGGTGAAATCCTTGAATCCAACTCCAGCAACCATGCTTTCAGCATGTATGTTACAGTGCCTCGTGAGAGATGAAAGGTCTGCTGTTTTTCAAAAGGTGCCAGAAGACACACTCATTTGGGAGAGCAAAAATAAGTCATCTCAATCAGTCCTCATTCCTTATGTTGTTAGAATCAAAAGAAAGCTTTTTCTCAGGCCAATATGATAGCTTTTACTCAGAGACACTGTGTGCCTATTACCAGCAATGATAAGTCCAACAACTAAATGTTGATGAGACCTTGGACCTTGAGGTTGGCCAAGGCCACGCTATGATTGCAAGATTCAATTTGGTGCCATGGTTTGTGAGGCTTACAAAAATGTAAAATATTCATTTGCTTTCTGTTGGATTATTGCACTTTCTCATTTATTTAACTCCTTCACTTACCACTTATTCATTCATTCATCAACCCATTCATTGTTTGAAAGCCTACTATATATCAGGAACTGTTCTAGACCTCCAAAATACCAAGATTAACATAATACATGATCTTTGCGTCTATGGAGTTTATATTCTAGAATGGTTTTACTTTGGACAATATCACAAGCTCTATTTTATTGAGTGTGATCATTAAATAAAAATAAATAAATCATTAAGATCCAGGATACCGGAATCTTAGGGTTGAAAAGGATTTGTCTCATCCCCTTCATTTTAAGCTCAACGACAAGTGGCATCCTCAAGGTCACACAGTGTATGGCAGAACACAGACTTGATGCTGTTACCCAGGTTCCTGGTCCTGGGTCTGCTGCTCCTGCCAGAAACTTCATTGTAATCAGGTGCTGGTGTTAGCATAGAGACAAGCGAGCAAGAAGGCAGCTTCAAGGTCAATACAGGGCAGGACATAGGGTCAGACTGAGACCCGTGAGGCTATGAGATGAACATGGCTGCAGGCTAAGTCTGAGAGCTTGGCCTCAACCTGACTGCCAGAACTCCAGTTCTGGCTCTTCTTCTTCTTCTTTCTTCTTTCTTTCTTCTTCTTCTTCTTTTTTTTTTTTTTTTTTTTTTTTTTTGAGACAGAGTTTCACTCTTTTTGCCCAGACTGGAGTGCAATGGGGCGATCTCAGCTCACTGCAATCTCTGCCTCCCAGGTTCAAGTGATTCTCTGCCTCAGCCTCCCGAGTAGCTGGGATTACAGGTGCCCACCACCACACCTGGCTAGTTTTTGTATTTTTAGTAGTGACAGGGTTTCACCATGTTGGCCAGGCTGGTCTCAAACTCCCAACCTCGGGTGATCTGCCTCTCTTGGCCTCCCAGAGTGCAGGGATTACAGGTGTGAGCCACCATGCCCGGTCGGCTCTTCTTTTTAGGTGTGTGAACTTGAGTAAGTTATTTAACCTCTCTGTTCCTCGGTGCCTCCCTTGCAAAATAGAGATAATCATAAAGCTGGTCTCATAGGGTTTTCACTGAGATTATGGAATTGCGCATGGGAATCTTCATGCTTCTCCCATGGTAGGTGCTTGGTGAAACTTGGTTATTGTTATTACTGTTGTCAATAGTAATATTACCTCTGTGACTCGACACCTTGGTACAGCCCCGAGCTTAGGTTCTTGAATCCCCCTTGTGATTCTTAGAGTGGAAGTTCCCATCACAGGTCTCCCCTTGCTTGAAAATGGCCCTGAACGTGACCAAAACAGTGAACGTGTCACAGAGCCTGTCTACACCCCTTCTGAAGAAAGCCTCCTGTGGATCATCCATCAAAATAATCATTTAATTTCACATTCCTGATTTTGATCCTTTTCAGGAATCCTGAAAGGGAATTCCTACCTTTTCAGCCAAATGTAATTTATTTCCTGTGTTTTCAGCCACCACATCTGATTATAGGTACATGCCATATCTGCAGTAAGTGTAACACACTGTTTCCCAAAATGCAGCCATAACTCACACACAGAACCAAATCCTTTTGGAAAACAATATAGGCCTTTCCCAGAAACACCAAATTACAATAACTTATTAAACACTCTGGAGGGTACTGAGGTAATAAAATGTAAATTCTACCAATTGTTTCAGTAAGAAACAGGCTTCCAAGCTGGCTTCATGCATGCAGGAACTCCCTCACCACAAAGGACTGTGCTCTTAGGAGGACCCAGTGCTTGACTTAATGCGCTGCTGTTTTCGTCTTGAAATTCTTAACCATTTTTTAACGAGGGCTGCCCAGTTTCACTTTACGGGTCCTTCAAGTTTTGTAGCTGTTCCTGGCACCCCTCATCATATCCCACAGAACCAGTGTTCTGCCAAACAAGTCTCGGGTGAGACCCCTGTTGTCTGTTTTCTGTCTTCTGGGTCAGTAAGAGACAAACTCAGTGCAGAGTTAAGAATCTATCTTGATTGTTAGAAATATGCACCAGATTTCCTAATCTAAATGTGTATGCACACACCACTAGATGCCAGCATGAACCTGAGCTGCTGAATTCCTGGTCAGAGAATTCAGCTAAGCCTTGTTTGGGGAAACTCTAGGTTCTTCCCCCAAAGGATTATGATGGGGCAACTTAAACCAGAAAATATTGTTCAAGTGTAATTTGTGTAAACTAAGCATCTCAAGGGGAAATTTTTCCACATTAATCTTTGTATAATTTATGAATTATAAAACTATTTTTAGATGAAGAAATGCATCATTACAATTGATACAGAGACACTTTAATTTGGCACAAAAGCATGTTAAAAATATTCCACAGTACAGATGCTCCCTGACTTATGATGGGGTTATGTCCTGATAAACCGATCCTAAATTGAAAATATCTTAAGCTGAAAATGCTTTTAACACACCTAACCTATCAAACATCATACTTAGCCTACCTCAAACACTCAGAATGCCCACATTAGCCTACAGTTGGGCAAAAATCATCTTAACACTAGTCCGTCTTGTATAAAGTATTGAATATCTCATGGTTGTTTTTCTTGATTTCGTGGCTGACTGGGAGCTGTGGCACCCTGCTGCTGCTCAGCATCATAAGAGAGTATCATATCACATATTGCTAGCCTGGGAAAAGATCAAAATTCAAAGTATGGTTTCTATTGAATGGGTATCACTTTTACACCATTGTAACGTGCAAAAATCATAAGTCAAACCATCGGACAGGAACCGTCTGTATAGGCAAAGGGATAGACATGGACATCAATGAAACTGAATAGAGAACCCAGAAATAGACCCACACAAATATGCTCAGCTTATTTTTGACAAAGGTACAAAAGCAATTCAAAGGAGGGATGATAGTCTTGTTTCCATCAAACAGTGCAAGAGCAATTGGACATGCATAGGCAAAGAAATAAACCTTCCCATCAATGCAGAGGGAAGGTTCATTTCTTTGCCTATGCATGTCCAATTGCTCTTGTACTGTTTGATGGAAACAAGACTATCATTCTTCCTTTGAATTGCTTTTGTACCTTAAGTGTTTTCATTTAATACGTTTACTCTTCTAAGATTGCATATAGCGGGATATGATGGAGCAGATACTATTGGCAACTAAGTCTTATCTGTGCACTAATGTTTTGATTATCTGTATATAGATCAATCTTGCCCACTAGAAGACCCCATATCCTTGATAATGAGGAAGGTGCCTTTATTTCCCTTTTCACTTCCAATGTCAAGCATGGTAGCTGGCATATAACCAGTGCTCAATAAATGTGTGTTCAAAAAAGAAAAAAAAAAAGAAATGTACCTACACCTAAATCTCATACCTTTTTTTGAGTAGGTATGGTTTTAAAATTTGTATTTTTTATTTATTGATTTTTAAACTTTTAGGTTCAGGAGTACATGTTCAGGTTTGTTACACAGGTAAACTTGTGTCACCAGGGTTCGACATAAAGGTAATACAAAACTTCACTCAGAATGGATCCCAGACTTAAATCTGAAATGTAAAACCATAAAATTTGTTGTTTTGTTTGATGCATAAAGCCAACTAAAACAAACATCAGAGAATCTGAAAGAATGCAAGGATTTAATACGTCATCTTGCAACGAGGCTGCACTTCCAGTAGCTGCGGGCTCATAGGATTTTCCCATAGGCTAAGAGGATTCAGCTTGGCAGCCACACAGCAAGGCCACTGGTGTGCCACGCCACCGTGCATCGCAGCCACCAGACTTCAGAACCAGAAAAGAGTGATTCTGAGGTAATCTCCCTGACCTCCTGCCTAAGAGGAGATCTTGTCCGTGCCCTACCATTTGTCTATCACTGATCGATTCCATTATTGGAAAACTTTCTAGAGCACTTGTCGGGGGAATGTAGGTCTTTCAAGATAGGATGGCCTGTCTCAAAAGGTCATTCTAGGGCCAAGATCTTTCTCCATTTCCTACTTGTCCCGCTCAACAAGCAAGGTTAACTGTGGCTACCTCTCAAGGCTGTGAGGAAATAAATTAATCATTCATAGCTGAGTAAGTCTTGTAGATATCAGTGATTATATACTCTCCCCAATATCTGGATTTAGTGTCTAATCAGGTGTTTTTTGGGACACATGGTGTATTGATAATGATCAATATAGGTTTATTGAGAAAAATAATTATACAAATTCAAAAGTTATTTTCCTTCATTATACACAGGGCATATCAGGACTGCTTTTTGCAATTATAATTGAGATGCTGCCGCATTATTTTGTTTAATTATTTCCACCCGATGGCCTGATTAGGAAAATTGCTCACCTTGTTTTCCTAGCATAATGCACCATTATGAGATGCAATTACTGCAGCCTGTGTCCCCAGCCCCCAGGCTGAGCTACCATCCCATAGTGAACATGGCCTTGCCAACATCCAGATAGAGTTTGAGTTTAGCCATTTGATTCTAAGCCTAAATTCAAATAATCTGTTTTTCAAGAAAGGGTTTTGTTTAACTCTAAGACACTGGAAAGGTGATGTGTGATTTCCCATTTGCCGATGTTTTGCCGTCGTTGGCGTCTACGTATTGGGCATGAGCACACCACTCTCTGCCTCCATGTTGTGTGTTCACACCTGCTCTGGCTGTACAAGCTGAAAGGGTGGAGATTTCCTCCTGCACACTCCCATCAGTGTAACTGTAAACGTATCATCTCCTGGTGGACTTTGTGTGGCATTAAGGTTTGAGAATAAATGTGCTCTTGCACCACGTGATCATGTGTGCGTAAACATGATTAAAAGGAGAATGCTGATGACAAGACTGGTAAGGAAAGTTGTGGAACTGCATTAGAATAGGCAGCCATGCAAGGGCCAAAATGAAAGACCCAGTTTGGAAGAAGAAAGGAGGTCTAGACGCCCCTTGGGAGTTACTGACCCTTTCCAGATGAAACCATGTGATGTGAACTCCAGCTGCCTCAGGTGACATCGCCCAACGCAGGTGATATCGCCAACTTCAGGTGATATTGTCCGCTTCAGATGACATGGTCCACTTCAGGTGAAATCATCTACCTCATGTAACATCATCCACCTCAGGTGACACTAACCACCTCAGGTGATATCTTCTACCTCAGATGATGTCATCACCTCAGGTGACCTCATCCAACTCAGGTGACCTCATCCAACTCAGGTGACATCGTCCACTTCAGGTAATGCCATCCACTTCAGATGATGTCATCTACTTCAAGTGATGTCATCTACTTCAGGTGACATTATCCAGTCTCTTGCTAATGATTTCCCTAAACTGGAGGAGAGGTAGAAAAAATAAATCCTGCCTCTGCCATCCACTAACAGTGTGAACAAATCCAGCTCTCTGCAAGCTTTTGTTTTCATTCGTTAATAATTGGGTAGTAGGAAAATCATTTTTAAAACAAATGCAGTCCCGTGCAGGGGTTGGAGATGGGGCCAGTCAAAGCAGAAGGAGCTCATACAAACAGGCAGATGTCATGCTTTCTCTGTTGGTCCTGTGCAGCTGGTGCCTGCCTGCTGCAGGTGGCTCAATTTTTTTTTTTTTTTTTTTTTTTTTTTTT
>NW_016827514.1:99800-105794 GCF_001698545.2 Rhinopithecus bieti
CGCCTGGTGCGCTGGGGCCGCCCGTCGGAGGGTGGCTCAATTTTTTTTTTTTTTTTTTTTTTTTTTTTTTTAGATGGAATCTTGCTCTGTCACCCAGGCCGGAGTGCAGTGGCGGCACAATCTTGGCTCACTGCAACCTCCACCTCCCAGGTTCAAGCGATTCTCCTGCCTCAGCCTCCCATGTAGCTGGGACTACCTACCATGCCTGGCTAAGTTTTGTATTTTAGTAGAGATAGGGTTTCACCATGTTGGCCAGGATGGTCTCGGTCTTCTGACCTCATGATCCGCCCGCCTCGGCCTCCCAAAGTACTGGGATTACAGGCATGAGCTACCATGCCTGGCTCATTTTGACAGGTGTATTAATGAAGAATAAATGTGACTGATTTTTGTTGTATCTGTAAATTGCTTATAACTTGAAACAAATAGAAAATGGGTAGCAGTTACAGCAGAAATGTTGGCTTTCACAGCCAGGAAAGAACAAACGAGAGGCAATGGGTCACCTTGCTTAAGAGAGTAGGTTTCAGGCTCAGACTTCCCCAAGTGCAAACCCAGCTCAGCTGCCATGGAACCTGGGCACATGACTTCACCCTCTGGGCCTCAGTTTCCTTACCTGTATGACAGAGATTATCTCATCTAAGCCATATAATTGCTTTGAGATTTAGTAAGTTGATGCATGTCAAAATGAAGGACACTGACTACTTTTTTCCTTTACTGTATCTATTCATAGCTCATCTTCTGGCTTCATTGATGAAAAGGGGCATCTATTTTAGGGCAAGATAATTAGCTGTATCCTATATGATAGGCTGAATAAGGCCCCATTCCCCAGAGATGTTGAATCCGAAGCACTAGGAACCTGTGAATGTTACTTTACGTGGCAAAAAAAGACTTTACAGATGTGATTAAGCTGAGGATCTTGAGAAGTGGGGAGGTTATCCTAGATTGTTTGAGTGGCATCTAAAGGTAATCCCAAGGGTCCTCATAAGACAGAGCCTGGAGGGCCGATGTGGGAGGAGGTGGTGTGAGGAAGGAAATGGAGATGTGAATGATGGCCAGGAGCTGAGAAACACCGTAGCCTCTGGAAGGTGGAAGAGGTAAGGAACAGATTCTCCATTGGAGCCTCTGGAAAAAACAGCCTTGCCAACACCTTGATTTTAGCCTTTTGACTATCAGAAGAAGAATACATTTATTGATTTTTTAATTTTTTAATTTTTTTATTATTATTTTTGAGCATGCTGTTGCCCGGACTGGAGTGCCATGGCACGATCTCGGATCACTGCAACCTCCAGGTTCAAGCAATTCTCCTGCCTTAGCCTCCTGAGTAGCTGAAATTACAGGCGCCCACCACCACGTCCAGCGAATTTTTTGTATTTTTTAGTAGAGACGGGGTTTCACTATGTTGGCCAGGCTGGTCTCAAACTCCTGACTTCAGGTGACCCGCCTGCCTTGGCCTCCCAAAGTACTGGGATTACAGGCATGAGCCACTGCACCCAGCCAGAATAATACATTTATAAGAGAATCAGTTTGTATTGCTTTAAGTCGCTAAGTTTGTGACAATCCATTACAACAGCCACAGGAAACTAGTATGGTTGACTCTAGAAAAATGCAGGAGTTGGGCACTGACTGCTCAGGCAGTTGGAAATCTGTTTATAACTTTTTACTCCCCATACTGCTGACTGGAAGCCTTACAGATAAACAGTTGATTGACACATATTTTTTGTATTATATATTTTAGATACTGTACTCTTACAATAATCTTGAGAAAAGAAAATGTTATTAAGAAAATCATAAGGAATAAAAAATATGCTTACTATTCATTAGGTAAAAGAGTATCGTCATAAAGGTCTTTATCTTCATCGTCTTCACACTGAGTAGGCTGAGGAGGAGGAAGGGCAGGAGGGATTCGTCTCAGGAGGGGCAGAGGCAGAAGAAACTTTGCGTATCGATGAAACTGTGCAGAAACTTGGGTTGTTCAGGGGCCAATTGTACACGCCATGACATGAGATTTCAACTAGTTTAGATGGAAGTTTTTCCGAAAATTTTTGCATAACATCAGCCCTTTTAAACGAAAGAAAATGAAGATGTGGCAGGATAACTATTTCTGTTCTGTATATTTTCGCACAGATGCTATATAACAGAGAGATGCTCCGTATTCTCGGACTGCTTTGCTTTTTGAGTTGTTGGTTTTCATTTGGAAGATTTTGCAGTTGTTTTTCCCCCTTTCCAGCTGTCCCAGTACCGGCTTCTCTGTCACTGCTGCCTCCACCCATATCACCTTCTACTTGTACAGCTAGAGAAGAAGAACGCCAGTAAAGACATGTGAGGCATGCGCTGTGTGTTCAGCCTCAAGTGTGTTGCACACGGTGTCTCATTTGACTTTCCCCTAACCCCTGTTTACAGATTGTGACAATGAGGCCCAGAGGCGAAACCGGCAGTAAAGCTACACAGGAGGAAGATAGATAGGAGTCCAGTGGCAGAGCTAGGGCCCTGAAAACCACTCTTCACTGCTGTATTAGTTGGGGTTCTCTAGAGGACAGAACTAATAGGATAGATATGTATGTATATATAAAGGGGAGTTTATTACGTATAACTTACACAATCGTAGGATCTCACAATAGGCTGTCCGCAAGCTGAGGAGCAAGGAGAGCCAGTTTGAGTCCCAAAACTGAAGAACTTGGAGTCTGATGTTCGAGAGGAGGAAGCATCCAGCCCAGGAGAAAGACAGGCTGAGAGGCTAGGCCGGTCCTCGTTTTCACGTTTTTCTGCCTGCTTAATATTCGCTGGCAGCTGATTAGATTGTGCCCACCAAATTAAGGGTGGGTCTGCCTTCCCCGGCCCACTTACTCAAATGTTAATCTCTTGACAACACCCTCACAGACACACCCAGTATCAGTACTTTGCATCCTTCAATCAAGTTGACACTCAGTATTAACCATCACAGCTGTCTCTACATCAACTTTTAGAAAACATTGTCTTGCTAAAACTACCTAAAATAGCACTGAGCTAGGCTGTGAGGGAAGGTATGAAGATTAATTCTCCATCAAATGCATGTGCAGGGAGCTGGATTTTGGTAAGAGGTGGCAAGCAGCGACCAGCCCCCTGCATGTGCGTGAGGGTATTCTTTAGATTACTGGATATTAGGAAAAAGTATTTTTTGTTCATTTGTATTTTACACAAGGTCTTAATGACTTTTGTTAGAGTGGTTCTGAAGGCTCTTTTCTTGGTCGTTTTTAAGGAGATATTAGTAAATTTAATTCCTATGGCCTGAAATTGCATTAAGAGGTCATGTCTTCTTATATTTTGCATCTCACCATCTTGAATAGCACCCAGCATAGAAAAAATCCAGAAAGTGTTTATCAAATAAGTAAAATAAGTAACATATTCTGGAGGACTTAATAATAATCAGCACTTACTCTGTGCCAGGCGGTAAGCTAGGTGCTGTTTGTTTCTGTTAACTCATTTCATTCTCTCACTGACATTATAAGAGCCCGAAGAACAAAGGCATTTAACAACTTTCTAAACCACAAGTGGCAGCCCTGAGCTGGGAGCCCAGGCCATCTGGGTCCACAGTTCACACTTCAAAACTTGATGCAGGTTGGGTACTGTGGCTCACGCCTGTAATCCCAGCACTTTGGGAGACTGAGGCAGGTGGAGCACCTGAGGTCAGGAGTTTGAGACCAGCCTGACCAACATGGAGAAACTCCATCTCTACTAAAAATATAAAAACTTAGCCAGGCGTGATGGCGCATGCCTATAATCCCAGCTACTCGGGAGGCTGAGGCAGGAGAATTGCTTGAACCCGGGAGGCAGAAGTTGCAGTGAGCACCTGGGCAACACGAGTGAAACTGTCTCAAAAATAATAATAATAATAATAATAATAATAATAATAATAATAATAATTGATGCAATACTGCTTTTCTAAAATCCATAAATATAATATTTAAAATTATATTTTGCAAAAGACATTTTGCAAAATCTGCAGTTGTGTTGGCAATGAAAAACATGATTTTATTATATTTCATTGGTGTCATGTAATAACATTGAAAATTTGGATTCAACTTTAAGCACCATGTGAGAGCAAAGATTTTGTCTTGTTGCCAGTTTATCTCCCTTGCCTAGCAAGCTCAGAGTCTCCTATACAGTATGTGCTTAATAGCCATGTGGGAGCTGTCAAAAGTGCCTGCTGCAAGGGGTTACAGTGATGCTTGTAAAAGTACCTAAAATGCAAGGTTTTCATACACTAATGCAACCTTTATTATTTTTTATATTCCTAAATGAAAGGAGTCACATGAAATGGTGTGTGTGTGTGTGTGTATTAGGTAAATGTATGATAAAGGAAGTGGAATGATATGTCAGTGGTCAGCTGGGACACACAGGCCTATGCCCAGGGCAGCACAACACTAAATATGGATATTTGCTCTAGATGGAATTAGTTAATTTGCATATCCTGTTTCGAGATAGTTCTGCCTTCTCGTTTAGTTTCTACTTATCTTAGACTCCATAAGAGACTCATAACTGCAGTTCAACAATTGATAATAAAATCATATTTGCGGCTGGTGTGGTGGTTCACACCTGTAATCGCAGCACTTTAGGATGCTGAGGCAGGTGGATTACCTGAGGTCAGGAGTTCGAAACCAGCCTGACCAACATAGAGAAACCCCATCTCTACTGAAAACACAAAATTAGCCAGGCATGGTGGTGCATGCCTGTAATCCCAGCTGCTCTGGAGGCTGAGGCCGGAGAATTGCTTGAACCCAGGAGGCAGAGGTTGTGGTGAGCTGAGATTGCACCACTGCACTCCAGCCTGGACACCAAGAGCAAAACTCCATCACACACACACACACACACACACACACACACACACAGTATTTGCACTCATGGTCACCCAGCTGAAGGCCAGCGCCTTTGTTGGGAGAATGGAGAGTAAATCAATCTTGGGTAAAATATTGGGGTTAAGACAGATGACCTTTGATGTTGAACATGCCAAGCCTAAATTTCAGAAACCTAAAGGCAGATGCCCTTTCATAGTAGATCGAACTGAACCTGGACTGTGAGGACAGACAAGAAAGATGGAGTTCTCCTAGAGCGAAAATCATACAATGTAGGACAAAGTATAATGGGTCAAGGGCTGGAAGAATTTAGGATCAAAATTCAGCTGATTAATCAGTATCATTTGGGGAATTCCCTTTAAAAAAATGGGCTTTCTGTCTCAGTGTTGATATTAACCCAGAACACAATGCTTAACTGACCTTAATTGGATGACATCTCCAATCAAAGCTCACAGGAAGAAATAGCAGCACCAGGCAACATGCAGCAGGCAGCCATGAGCATAGCCTCCCTAGCTTGTGTCTGGTTTGGGTTGATGCATCAGGATGAGAATCTGCAGCATTCTTCCAATGACAAAGCTGATGGGTCAGTTTATCCTCTCCCTAATTCTTTCCCTGTGTTTACTGTGCTGTAGAGATTTTGCATAAAGTGCTGCAAAGTGGGCAGCAATAAGGGAGCTGGGGTTTTATTCATAGAGGGAGGGCCAGGGATTCTGACTGTTGACTGCAGGTGGGCATTGTGTTTGGCAAATCTCTTCTACTTGAGGTCTGACCTTAGCCTTCTAGACTCAGAGTAACGATCCTGATGCTGACCCAGATTGGAAGGGGTTTGATAATTCTGGTTCATCGTAACAAAGCTCCCATTAACCTATTGAACAATTGAGTTTGTCAGTATATGAATGGCCCATGCCCAGGGCAATGGTCAGCTGGGACACACGGGTCAGCTGGGACACACGGGTTCATGCCCAGGGCCATGGTCATCTGGGACACACGGGTTCATGCCCAGGGCCATGGTCAGCTGAGACACACGGGTTCATGCCCAGGACAGTGATCGGCTGGGACAGACAGCCCCATTCTAATGACAGAGGTCAGGTCAGCTGGGACAGACAGGTCCATGATCAGTGCAGGAGTCAGCTGGGCCACACAGGCCCCTCTCCTGTATGCCCTGCCC
>NW_016827514.1:107500-108771 GCF_001698545.2 Rhinopithecus bieti
GTCCTTTGTAGGGACATGGATGCAGCTGGAAACATTCTTACTTAGCAAACTATCACAAGAACAGAAAACCAAACACCGCATGTTCTCACTCATAGGTGGGAACTGAACAATGAGATCATCTGGACTCGGGAAGGGGAACATCACGCACTGGGGCCTATCATGGGGAGGGGGGAGGAGGGAGGAGGGATTGCATTGGGGAGTTATACATGATATAAATGATGAATGGATGGGTGCTGACGAGTTGATGGGTGCAGCACACCAACATGGCATAAGTATACATATGTAACAAACCTGCACGTTATGCACATGTACCCTAGAACTTAAAGTATAATAAAAAAAAAATAAAATAAAAAATAAAACCATCTGTCTGCTAAAAAAAAAAAAAAATAGAATGTATAACAAGATGACAAATTTCCTATTTCTGAAAGTAGTCACAGATGCATCATAGTATAGACTATAGGCCTCCCAAGTAGTATAGACACATAGATGCCATGATCTGTTCCCACAGCAGGCCATGTCCACTCGCGAAAATGCGCATAGACCCCCTCGTCAAATCACTGAATGGCCAGTGAAAGGACGAATGGAGAGAAAAGGAAGCAGCACAGGTTTTCCAGTAAACTGTGCATGGATCTTGTCAAGTGACAACATTTGTGACTGTTGTAGGTAGACCCATCTATGCAGTTTCTGTTAACTGTGACTGCAGTCGGGCTAGTTTAGGAAGTCTGCCTCCTGCTCAGCTAGCCCCAGGGCACAAGCCCCTGACAATTGTGCCTGGCTTTGCTGAATACAGTCCAGAGTCAGTCTTTTCTTCCAGTGCTACCAGTGGAGTAGTATGGGGCCAGCCACACCGTCTGACCTCAGTCCATGTGTGTTCACAGGTGCAAATTTAACAATCAAACGTGAGATATGGAGAAGCTCTTGATTGACTAGCAAGCAAAGTGAAACTTACCAAAAAGTTTATCTTCATTGTCCTTTATTTTGCCCCCACACAAAAGGATAGTATATATAGATATCCATATATACAGTTTATTCATGTTCACATATATAATATATATAGTTAATATATAGTTAACATGTGTGTTTATATATGTTTATGAATACACATGCATATGTGTATGTATATACATGCTGAGGGTTGATTAGAAACTATAAGATTGGAAGTAAATCTATTCTTTAGAATTATACTAAAACAGAAAAAAATGCTATATTTTATTTTAAGTTTATGAAATGAACAAAAAATTCATGGGAAGGTTTTTTTTTTTTTTTTTTTT
>NW_016827514.1:109072-127676 GCF_001698545.2 Rhinopithecus bieti
TTTTTTTTTTTTTTTGACACAGAGTTTCACTCTTTGTTGCTCAGGCTGGAGTTCAAGTGATTCTCCTGTATCAGCCTCCCGAACAACTGGGATTACAGGCACCCACCACTATGCCTGGCTAATTTTTATATTTTTAGTAGAGACGGGGTTTCACCATGTTGGCCGGGCTGGTCTTGAACTCCTGACCTCAGGTGATCCACCTGCCTTGGCCTCCCAAAGTGCTGGAATTACAGGCATAAGCCACCATGCCAAGCTGGGAAGAGAATTTTAATCTCAGCGACACCATTAACTTTTTGATCCCAGCATTCCTTTATGTAACCCAAACCTTGGTTCTGTTTTGGAGTTGTAGCCTCCATAACTATAAAAGATTAAACTTCTGTTGTGATAATTTGTGTTTGTTTGTTTTTCAAGATGGAGTTTCAGTCTTGTCACAGGGAGTGCAGTGGTGCAATCTTGGCTCAGTGCAACCTCCATCTCCCAGTTCAAGCGATCCGTGTGCCTCAGCCTCCAGAGTAGCTGGGAATGCAGGTACCCATCCCCACGCCCAGCTAATTTTTTTGTATTTTTAATAGAGATGGGGGAATTCACCATGTTAGCCAGGCTGATCTCAAACTCCTAACCTTAAGTGATCTGCCCACCTTGGCCTCCCAAAGTGCTGGGATTACATGTGTGCCCAGCCTGTTGTGATAATTTTTTATGGAACCCCCAGGAAACTCACACGGCTTATTTAGATTAAAGATAAGAAAACTATTCCCGATATGTAATCTATTCCCAGAATGTCATGCCCTCAGGCATATCATTGTTGAACCCTTGACTTTATTCTGGAAATAGAATTTTTACCTTTGATCTGAAGTAAATTGTGTGAGCTTCCTGGGGATTCCATAACATATGACCACAACAGAAGTTGATTCTCCCATGGTTCTGGAGTTTACACCTACAAAATTCAGGTGTCCACAGGGCCATGTTCTCCCTGTCAGTTCTGGAGAGGTCCTTGCTCACCTCCTGCAGCACCTGGCACTGGACGGCAAGCCTTGCTGTTGCTTGGTTTGTATTATAGACATCATGCCAGTCATACAGCCGGCTTCTTCCAGTGTTTTTGCCTCATTTTCCCTCTATGGGGTGTCAGTGTCTGTCTCCATATTTCTCCATTCTATAAGGACACCACTTATGGCCTCATTTAAATTTGATTATCACTATAAAGAACTTATTTCCAAGTAAAGCCATGTTTTGAGATACTGCAGGTTAGTACTCTGTCATGAATTTTGGGGGGACACAATGTATCCCATGACTTCTAAATTAGAAAACAAAAGAAATCTATTTTAAAAGATATGTCATGCTGCTAGGTTATCTGCAAATTAACAGTGTTCCAAATCTGGGTACTCATGTTTGCAAAATTTAAAAATAGGACAATTCAAATTTTACCTTCCTGTTTTAGAAATAAATCATATTTTTATATTAGCTTATTTATTAAAGGGGAAAACTGATATTAGATATATATAAAAAGAGAAAGGGTGATAGGGACGTGAGGAAATATAAAATTTTGTTTGTAATATTTCTCTAAATGTTTATCTCGCATCTCCCTCTTCCCCACACCCCCACAGCCTCCACTCTTGAATTTCTGCCCATTAAGACTGATAACAGGAATATCTATGAAATGCCGTTCATAATTTTGTTAACGTCGCTGATCATGGCCCACATGTGTTACTGGTGGATAGTATCTGAGTTACCGGCAGGGAATCCATATAGCTCTGCAGCAACACCAGTTCTTGCCTCCTCAGAAGAAAGAATTCGACCGAGGGGTATAAGGCAGAAAAAGAGACTGAGGCAAGTTTCAGAGGAGGAGCGGAAGTTTATTTTAGACAGCTTTAGAACAGGAAAGAAAGGAGAGTGGGCTTGGAAGAGACCCAAGCGGGCAACTTGGACAAGTACGATCTTTAACCTCGATCCTAGTACTTTGTAGGCTGGCCCACTTCCGGTGTCTTGCACCCCTTCCGCATGACTCTTCCCGTAGGGCGGGCTGCCCGCATGCGCAGTGCCCTCCTTACCATTGGGAGTTGAGCATGCGCAGTGTGTTTAGGAAGTTGTGACACCGTTTACATATATGGTCTCTCTCTCTCTCTCTCGTGGATAATGAGTCAGTTAAAACTTAGTAACTGTCCTTGTTAATGAAAACCTACATACAATAATACAATACTTCTGTTCAAAATGTTCGAGACTCAAAATTTGGGGAGTAAATATCTATTTGCTGTTAAAATGCTTCTAGATACTCACATATGCCACTGCCTGGCAAAGTCAGAGAGGGTAAATAAATTATCCAGGCGATACCTTCTATGCCCTCTGGACTTTTATGCCTTGTTAGTGTCTAAGGTTACAGAAAAAAGAAATGGAACACTCGGGTTGCCAGGGAGACATCCAAGCCTGTCAACCCCTGTAGCTCTAATAGTGACAAATGGTACTTATTACATCAGGACTAATTTCATCGGATTCTGCTCAGATAAAGATACTTAACCTTTACTGATAAAATTGTGTCGTTATAATTACTTAGTAAAAGACCTTATTAGGCAACAGTATTCTATGTGGATAGACGAACATTTTATTGAGGTTGATTACATATTACATTGATGGAATATTTGAATGTATGATTTTCTGCAAGACCTTTACTTATTGGAAAAACCTGCAGCAAAGATATTTTGGTTTTGTGGCTGCCTCATTTTGAGGAAGTTTAAAAATGTGCTTTCTGCAAGATGTTATTGAAAATCCAGAAAAACAACATATAAATTTTTTAAATATTAGACTTTACATGCCAACTTTTGTTGTTGTTGTTGAAACGGAGTCTCACTCTGTCACCCAGGCTGGAGGGCAGTGGCGCAATGTTGGCTCACTGCAGCCTCCGCTTTCCGAATTCAAGTGATTCTCCTGCCTCAGCCTCCTGAGTAGCTGGAATTATAGGCATGCACCACCACGCCTGGCTAATTTTTGTATTTTTTTTTTTTTTTTTAGTAGAGATGGGGTTTCACCATGTTGGCCAGTTTGGTCTCAAACTCCTGACCTCAAGTGATCTGCTCACCTCCGCCTCCCACAGTGCTGGGGTTATAGGCATGAGCCACTGAGCCCAGCCACCAACTTTTAAAATAAAGCTTTCTATCCAGGCACATGAAATTAAAATATCCAAATATTTCAACAAACCTTTTAGACTTTTAGGGTATATGCTCTTGAAGGCCAAGACTGGAAATAAATTACATTTTGAATGTCAGTTCCATCTGATTGGTAGTGACTGCCTGGAACACAGAACTGAGAAGGATTCTGAAGTCTTATCTGTGCTCACTAGAAAAGAGTGTAGTAATTGCTTAGCAATGTCTGCCATGGGCATGAGCAGGACATGCGTCAGTGGACATGCTCATAATTGCCATCCCTTGTCTAAGATTATAGAAAGATAGCAATTGTGTCAACGAGGCATTCAGTGTTTTTAGAAGAACCTTTTCTCTCTCTTCCATGTGCATTGCATGCTCAGAGCCTCCTCATTCTCAGTTTTTCTTAGGCAGGGAAACCACAGCCCTATAGGACATTTCTCAAGGTTGGCTCTGCAGACCTCTTATAAGCACTCTCCCTTGCAGGGGACCTGAGAAAAGTCGTCTCTCAAGGAGCTGTTTGTCTCAACACTGTCAGAGGGAAAGTCATGGAGCTGTTTATCTTAAAATCCACGTACTTTTTGTTTCCTTTTTCCATTTTGGTTTCCCCCTCTCAGGTGTTAATTCTGCTAAAACGGTGATTGATACTGTTGTTTATCACTCCTGAGAGCCGAAGATATGCCCCTTGATGGCGGAAATTCAAAGACTGTGAGAGACAGTAGAAGAAAGGCTCTGGGACAGGGTTGTTTTTCAACATACACCTGAAATCACACAGCGCTGGCAGCTCTTATGAGAGCACATGTATTTGATATCCAGATTTTTCCAGCCTAGTGTCCCACACCAATCCCATAAGCACAAATGTAATTCCTCAAAAAGGAGCATGCTGAGAAGTGCCCTGAAGTTTGCAGAATGAACTCATGCAGCACTTTCTGAGCAGGCTGGGCTCCCCTTGCCTATGACTACGCTTACCGAAGGTCAGGCTTCCCTTTGACAAGAGAGGACAGGTACTGTATGCTTAGTTTCTCTCCTCTGTCTCACCGGTTTTGGAGACGTGTTCAGGTTCTAATATCAGGGGTGAGGTGAATCCAGGTGAGGAATGGTGGCGGAAAGGATGCAGTGATGGGCCTGAGCTGCAGGCAATGGTGATACCAGCTCCTCTCCAAGGCTCTCAAGTCCTGAACACATCAATTCCTCTGTCTTTCTTCATGGCTGAAGCAGTTGTCAGGTTAACATATTATGGTAAAAATCGGTGAGAAGGTGACACTTTTAAGACTATGCCTGAGGCTGTAGCTGCTCCCACTCTCCTTATTAAGCTTCTGTATTAGTTTAATATTAGTTTAGTATGCTGGGTCTGCCATCTCAAAGCACACACAGCGAGTGGCTTACAATGAAAGAAATGCATTGTCTCCCAGTCTTGGAGGCTAGAAGTCTGAGATCAAGGTATCAGCAGGGTTCTTCCTTCTGAGGACTCTGAGAGAGAATCTGTTCCATTCCTCGATCATAGCTCTGGTCGTTTGCTGGTAATCTTTGGCATGTTGTTGGCTTGTAGAAACATCATCTGATCTCTGCCTTCATGTTCACATGGCATTCTTCTTGTGTGTCTGTTTGTGTCCAAATTCCCCCTTTGTATAAAGATACCCAGCATACTGGATTAGTGCTCACTCTAATGACCTCATCTGAGCTAATTTCATCTGCAAGGACAGTATTCTCAAGTAAGTTCATGTTCTGAGATACTGGTGGTAGGACATGAACGTATAAATTTTGGGGAAGTAGACACTTGGTTCAAACAGTGTACATCTGTCTGTCCTCCCAACTCTCCTGAATCCTCACCTTCCTGCTTGCTCCATAAAGTTTGACTTAATTCCTTCAGTTCTCCTCAGGATTTCAGTTGCTTCCGCCTTTTGAAAACAAAAGCTGATTTTCTGAATTACAAATACCGGCGTTGTGATTTTAGCAAATGTAGAGGCTTTTGATATGGATAAGGGAAAGATAAACGAAATCCAAGAACCCAAGTCGTAGATCTTGAGTCATACAGTCAAGTGCAGATTCATGTGGACCTGTTTCCTTTTAGTCTTTCACATACATCTATAGACTTACTTTAAAAATGAAAATTGGGATTGTTTATATATAATTTCTCACCGGGTTTATTTTACCAGTGTTATATTGTGATTATCTCATCAAATTATTCAATATTCTTGAAAATATGAGTGTTCTTGAGCTACAAAGTTATCACAGTTGGTATCCTGTTATTATGTTTTGTGCCTAGTTTTTTTGTTTTATTATATTATTATTCCCTTAATATGTCATTTTCGTAACCACTTTTTCTCTAATGACTCAAAGGCATTCCTTCAGTATTTGTTCTAATGACTACTCTTAAATTTTATATATACTTACACAAACTTTTTTTATACGTATAAAAGCCAAGGTTAAAAATTATCTACATGTTTCTTGGGTATAAAGTGGGTAATTTTATATGATTTTAATTTTTTGTTCTTTCTAGCCAGTTCCTTGTTGCAATAACAATAATGTGAGACTTTATACATGGTGATGATGCTGACAGTGACAGAATTGATTTTACTAGGTTTCATGACCATATCAATAACATATCTTTTGACATAATTTATATTTATCTGAAATTAAGTTATGCAATACATTCTTGAGTTCTTTGATAGGCTGGAAGATGTATCTGAGTAATTTTTCCCAGAAACAATATGTGAGTGGTATAGTTGGTAAGACCTTGAATCTGGGTGAATCTCTTTCTTTGCTCTCATATATGAAAGATAAGATGGCTGGGTATAGGAGTTTGCTCAGAGAGGTGCATATTTTGTTCCATTGTCCTTGGATGATGAAACCAAGTTTTTTCATGTATAAATTATCTGTTTTATCAGCCTGCACAGTTAGAAGACTTTCTTTACCCCTGTATTTCAAAATGTCTTTGATACATGTTTCAGAATTATTTCTCTTTTAAATAATATTTCTGATACTTCGTGAATTTTTCTGTCTGAAAATACAGGATTTTATGAACTCTTGAATACATTTTAAAATATTTTCTTTACTTATTTCCTTTTTTGTGTCCTGATTCCTGGAATTTTTTGGAAAAAAAATAGGTTGGATATTAATGTCCAGTTCATAGGTTTTTAAATTGTTCTATCAGTGTTTTATGTTTTTACTCTAAATTATTGTGAAACATTTAAGAGTTTGTATTTGTATTTTACCACACTAACTAATTCAATATTACGCATTATTCTGTCTTCTATTTTCAATCCTTAATTCAATTATCATGTTTTTTCTTGTCTATCCAGTTTGTTCACATCCTAGCTTGTCCCTTCTTTTTAGCAGATTGTTCTAGTTTCACATACAGAATTCCTTTTTGGTTTATGTTGTGATAATTAATTAGATGGTTTCTAAAACTCTTAATTTTTTGCTGTTTGCTAAACAGTCTTATTTTTGCCCTTCAGTACTGGCAATCCTGAGCAAAATAAGGTTTGCTTTGATTGCCAATAACATCCATGGTCTGGGAGGCTGAGGTGGGCGGATCACAAGGTCAGGAGATTGAGACCATCCTGGCTAACACAATGAAACCCTGTCTCTACTAAAAATACAAAAAAATCAGCCGGGTGTGGTGGTGGGTACTTGTAGTCCCAGCTACTCAGGAGGCTGACGCAGGAGAATGGCATGAACCTGGGAGGCAGAGTTTTCAGTGAGCTGAGATTGTGCCACTGTACTCCAGCCTGGGTGACAGAGCGAGACTCCGCCAACAACAACAACAACAACAAAATAAAGCAAAAATCATGTTCTTGTGGCCATAATCTTCACCTCACCTAACTTAAACACCTTTCCTGGAATATTACAAAATTCTCCTATTCCCAGCTGCAGAACTATACGAATTAGATTTACAGATATCATACTTTGTTCCAGCATCCTCATCTTTAACTTGAGTTTCAATTAAAACTTATTGGTTGGTTAAAATTTAAACTCTTACAGGATGTTTTGTTCAGATACCATGTTAAAGTTTAGAGGACTTTCACTGAATCCTTTCTTCTGGCCAACCTTACTTTCCTGTCTTCCCACCCTAACAGTTTTCCAGAATCTGGGCATTGAAATCTGCCCAACACAAATTGATACTCTGGCTTCATGTTCATGAAGGTTCTTCATACCCCCCTAATCCCCTCTAGTACTTCAATGGTTACTTCCTAGGAAGTTCTCTGATCTGCCTTTTATTGAGGAACTTTTTGCATAAAAGAAAGGGCAGGTATATACAAGCACTAGGTCTAGGTTTGAGGCTGCCTTACAGTTACTGAGTAACTCTTGGCAAGGGGCTTCGTAATTCAGAGCCTCACTTTCCCCATTTATACATGAGGTTCATGATATTGAACAGGCATTTTTCTTCGAAATAAATAATTTGTATAAACAACTTTTTTTGTGTATTTTGTTATTGTGATCCATTCTTCATGTCTATTATCTCAAGTGATTTACTTATGTGGAAGGGATTTTACTTGAAAAAGTCTTTTTATTTTCTTGTGATTAATATTGACTAAGCACAATGATTACAATTTGCTAAGTTAAACTGAATTAAATTGCCTTATATACCTAGAACCAGACCAGAAATATCTGGGTGATTATTATAGCTAAATTCCATACTATAGCAATAAGATAAAATGTGAGTTATTTACTGTCTAATATGGACGTATACATGGCTCTGTATATCTCTTTATTTTTCTTGTCTTCATCAAATATCAAATCCAATATTACACGTTAGACACAACAATTAACTTGTGTTCATGTTTCTGAAATGGATTCTAATGTATTTTCTATTGTACTCAGAAATTTACCGTCAATTTGCAAGATCTTTATAATGATTAAAGATTACCTTATTTCGTCACTTTTATTATCTCGAAAATGGTTTCTGATCAAAAGAATTAAATCTGTATGAAATATTATATATTGGCAATGAAAATGAAAATAAATGAGATAAAATAGATGTTCATGCAACCTTAACAACTTTTCAATGCTATTAAAAGAAAATTTTAGGAAATTTCCTATTCAATTGGGAGTTGTCATATTGGAAATGCAAATACGGACGTCAGAGTTATAGATATAGTCAGATGCCTCAACCAGATCAGACCAATGTCACCTTTCCAGATGACGAGATTTGAAAGAGCATTGCACATTCCAGAGTCCCTTGATTTTCACCTGCAATGATCGCTACTTACACGAGATGTTCTTGAATTTTGAAATTATAAAACATTTTGGCGGGGGGCATGAAATGTTCATGAAAGAATGAGATTTTAAATTTTATTTACATTTTTGTTTTTCTCTTTCTAAAAAATCCGAAATTAATTCTGAAATCATCTTGCTCTATAATCCAACCACTAGAGAGTAGTATAATACCTCTCCTAGACACATCATTCATGAAATTTTATTAAAGTTTTTATTATAGTATCCTTATTTTCTTTTAGTTTAATAATTCTGTCAACTCAATTGAAGTTTATATCAATCCCTGCTTTTTTTTTTTTTTGCAAATAGCTCACTTTTTCCCCAAATTGCTGAAACTACAAACCTGTCATTTTTCATTTTGCTCTTGCTTTGTCTTGAAATACAGTGACTATTCTTGTCTCCAAACTCTTTGTCTGCTTATTTTGGCAAAATGACAAAATTTACGCAAGAGATGGCAAGAGGAATGTCCATTTTCTTTATTAGATGACTTCAACAAGCATCTATTAAACACCAAAAACTTACCAGGCACAGAGTGCAACCAAGGGTATTTCTACAAATAATTATGAGGCTTTTCCTTTCTTTGTTGATAAAACAGACAGATGAAAACATAACCTGTGTGTGAGCACAGTGGGTCAAGTGATCAGTACAAATAAGGGAAATGAAGGAGATAAGGAAGGGGAGAAACCAGTGCAGGATGGGCTGTCAGAAAAGCGCCACAAAGAAATACAGCAGTGGGCAGGAGCAGAGCCTTGAAGGACAGGTACGAAGCAGTGCATTAAATCAAATGTGCCCAATCCAGAAAAAGGGGATCCCCTCACGTCCAGCCAAGGTAGGGCTTTTCATATGCTGTGCAAGTGTGCAGGTCATTTTGTTGAAAAAATATGTTTGCACAGAAAAACTGATGAAGTCTGGATTGTAAATAGCCTCTTGTGCCTATTTCAGAAGTTTGAAGTACTCCTGTGTGCCAGTAGTTCCCAACCTATTTTTCTGCCTAAAAATAGAAAATCTGAGCTATAAAACATGTGTCATTAATTAAAATGGATAGTGATGACAGCGATGTGTAACATGATCGTGGCGTCCTGAAAGCTGGGGGAAGGTGTGTACAGGGATTGCGACAGGGGCTGGGAGAGTTTAGAGAGGGAGAGTAGTGTATAAGGATGAGAAGACCCTCTAAGTGGGTCCCACCGGCCCCCTGGGGAGCCTGTGCAAATGGTGCCTCACCGTGATTACCTTGCCAGGGTGTGAGATCTCCCTTAGAGGTATAGAGGCATTTGTGCAGTTCTGCAGATCAGATTTCTCCAGGGCCGGGGCAACTTCCCTGTCCAGGCCTAGGCCAGTTCTCTTGCCCTTTCAAGATTCTAGATTTCTCTTCCAGTATTATCACACTGTAAGCGACTGTGCTCTTTGCAAACATTTGGTCTGACTCCTCAGCATCTTGCACAGTGACCATCCAGACCTGGGTCATTCTTTAGTTTGCCTACCTCATATTCATTTATCTTTGAAATATATCTGTAACTCAGTATATTTTTGTTTGTTGTTTGAACAGTCTAACAATGGTGCTACCAACTTTTGGCATGCTCTATTAAAGAGACCATAGATGACAATGCCCTTTTATATTCAGCCATATTGCACTGCCATTTTGTCCTAGAAATTGAGCCAGTTAAATTCCATCTGTCTTTTCTTTTTTTATAACCATAAAAAATCATGTCTCCCCCATTTAGTTATAAATACAGAGTTTTGTTGGAAAAATTCAGTCTCATTTGATGATAATCTGTACTTTTAATATCAAGAAATACATTCTATTGAGTACCTCACGTGTGAAAAACGTCCAAATCAAATTCTAAGTCTTTTTTTTCTTGGGCTCTTTCTTCCTTTGTTTCCATGGAATCACACCTTCTTTCTGTAGCTTTGATCCTGGAAAATTTTGTAGGCATATATTATAAATCCTGCTATATGTAACTTTGGATATATTTTATTGAGGGTGAGAAAATTGTCTCTTGGTAACTTGTGAATATCTATATGCTGAATAAAGCTGAGACGAATAAATAGCTCTTCCTTCCTTTGTCCCATGTCTTGATAAATTATATTTTTAGCTTTTAGACCTGATGACTTACCTTATGCTTTATCAGAACACTTTGTTGCCTTAGGCAGATTCATGTCGGCAAGTGAATGACTCACTCGAGATATTCTCTGCACTTTGATAATAATAATCTGTGATTTTCAAGACATGCCTATATAGCTAACTGGAGCAGCGTATTTCACACTGCAGGTTGCAACTCATTGTTAGGATCTGAAATAAATTTAATATTGTAAGGCCAACATTAAAGAAAAAGATAGAGGAAAATATGAACTGAGCAATATAAAATGTATCTCACATAAAAGTGTAAATTATTTATGAATATTTTGCATTCCCACAAGTAATAGATGAAAAGTTTAGTTGTCTCACTTCTTCGCAATACATTTTAATTTTAGCTATTCTAGGAGGTATGTATTGGTATCTAATTGTGGTTTTACTTTACATTTCCCTGAAAATGATATTAAACATTTGAAACATGCTAATTGTTCATGTATCTCCTTTGATTAAATATCTGTTCAAATGTTTTGCACACTGTAAATGGCAAAGAAGACTTTTGTTTTCCTATAGTCGAGTTCTAAGAATTCTTATATGTGCTAGATACCAGTCCCTTATCATATATATGTTTTATAAATATTTTCTCTTAATCTACAGTTGGACTTTTTATTTTCTTAAACATGTTTTTGGAAGCGCAATGGTTTTCGGCTGTGATGAAACTTGTTTTATAAATATTTTTTCTTTTATAGCTCAAATTAATTTTGTCCCATATAAAACATCTTTGCTTAGCCTAACATCACTTCCATTTTCTTAAATGTTTTCTTCCTGAAATGTTACAGTTTTAGCTCTTACACTTAGGTCTGTGAGCTACTTCAAGTTAAGTTCTGTATGTGGTTTGAAGTGATAATTGAGGTCCATTTTGTCCATATAGATTTCTTAGTTTTTTTTTCCCCCGTGTATATTCACATGTTCCAGTACTACTTTTTGAATTTTTTCTTTCTCTGTTGAATTACCTATGCACATTTGTTGAAAACCAATTAACTCTATCTGTGTGGGTCTGTTTTCAGAATCTAATCAGTTCCTTAGGTCCATATGTTTATCCTTATGTGAATAATATACAGTCTTGATTATGTAACTCTATAATGAGTCTTAAAACCAGGTAGTCTAAATCCTTTCACTTTGTTCTTATTCAAAGTGTTTTGTACATATCCTGCTGGGATGATGATTGGGATTGCATTGAATCAAGAGATGAACTTAGGAAGACTTGATCCCTTAACAATATTGGGTTTTCTAATCCACGATCATGACTTATTCCTCCATTTATTGAAGTCTCCCTTCATTTCTCTTTTTAACACTTTATAGATATTAGTCACTAGTCGTGTGCACTAAAAATATTTTTGCCTAAGTATGTCATATTTGTCCGATTATAAATGGCCTTGTTTTTAACTGTTACTTTCCAATTGTTGGTTGCTAATATAGAGAAATACATTTTAAATTTTTGGTATATTGATTCGGTAAGCTTGCTAACTTCTCTTGTTAGTTCTGGTATTTTCTCTGGCAAAGCATTTAAGATTTTCATGTATATGAGCATATCACCTATAAATACAGTTTCATTCTTGCTTTTCAATCTGCATGTATTTGAATTACTTTTCTTCCCTTCTTGCACTGGCCAGGACCTGTATTTCAATGTTGGATAAAGTGCTGAGAGCAGCCATCCTTGCCTTGCTCCTGACCTTAGGAGGAAAGCATTCAGTCTTTCAATATTAGGGATGATGCTAGCTGTGAGTTTTTCATGAATGGCCCGTCTCATGTTGAGGAAGTTACATTTTATTCCTAGTCTATATCGTTAATCATTGAATTTTATCAAATGCTTTCTTTTTTGCATATAATTAGATGATAATATGGTTTTTCTTTTTTAAGATTATGTACCACTTAGAGTCTTCTGACAAAGCTACCAAGATAGAAGAGATGTGCAACAAATTTATTTGGGAAAATGTTTATTAAAGATAAAGAGCCATAGAAACAGGGATAGGTGGGGAAAGCCTTCAGACCACAGGGCAAGTCTGACAACTGTGAAAAGATGGAGGGAAGGAAAGACACAGCAGAAAAACCTTAGACTGCAGTGTGTGTCTGAGAAATTGTCAGCTAGGCGAGAGGAAACCCCAGCACAGGCATGGCTTGTGAGAAGTGTCCTGCATCTGGCAGTAATGGCTCATTCTAGTACCATTCTAGTACTGAGTGATAGTCATGTGCTGAGAGCAGTCTGGGTACAGTGTGGTGGCAGCATCAATGCTGTCGTGAGCCTGAAGTGTGTCAGCATCAATGCTGGTAGTGAGCCTGGAGTGTGTCAGCTGGTGGCAGTGAGCCAACTACATACCCTCAGGAGGTGCTCCTGAAGGGAAATCTGATTGGCACACCTCTACGGGAGCCAGAGTTTGCCAACCTAACAGATGGCACCGGTTGGTTTTCAGATGTTAAACCCATCTTATGTGGTTAATATAAATATATCTCTACAGTCATGATGTGTGTATATGTGTGTGTGTGTGTATAATCACTGGATCCACTTTGCTAATATTTTGTTCAAGATTTTATTTCCTATAATGACTTTGGTTTTGCAACAAGATTAATAGTAACCTCATAAAATGAATTAGGAAGTGTTTCCTCCCCTTCTATTTACGGGAAGACAGGATATGGAATTGTATCATTTTTTCCTAAATTCTTGGTAGAATTCACTACTGAAATCACCTTTGCCTGGGCATTTTTGGTGAAGGTTTTTAACTATAAGTTCAAATTACTTGAATAGTTATAGGACTATTCAGGTAATCTGTTTTGTGTTGGGTGAGTGTATTTGTCCATTTTCATGCTGCTGATGAAGACATACCTAAAATTGGGCAATTTACAAAAGAAAGGAGTTTAATTGGACTTACAGTTCTGCATGGCTGGGGAAGCTTCACAATCATGGAAGAAGGCAAGGAAGAGCAAATCATGTCTTACACGGATGGCAGCAGGCAAAGAGAATGAATGCCAAGTGAAACAGGTTTTGCCTTATCAAACCGTCAGATCTCATGGGACTTATTCACTACCATAAGAACAGTATGGGAAAGACGCACCCCCATAATTCATACATCTCCCACCAGGTCCCTCCCATAACACATGGGAATTATAGGAGCTACAAGATGAAATTTCAATGGGAACACAGAGCCAAATCACATCATTCTGCCCCTGGCCCCTCCCAAATATCACACCTTCACATTTCACAACCAATCATGCCTTCCCACCAGTTCCCCAAAGTCTTAACTCATGTCAGCATTCATTCAAAAGTCCACAGTCCAAAGTCTCATCCAAGACAAGGCAAGACTAGTCCACCTATGAGCCTGTAAAATCAAAAGAAAATTAGTTAGTTCCTAGCTACAGTGGGAGTACAGGCATTGGGTAAATATAGCCATTCCAAATAGGAGAAATTGGCAAAAACAAAGGGGCTACAGGCCCTATATAAGTCCCAAATCCAGTAGGGCAGTCAAGTCTTAAAGCTCCAAAATGATCTCCTTTGACTCCATGTCTTGCATCCGAGTCATGCAAATGCAAGAGGTGGGTTCCCATGGTCTTGGGCAGCTCTGCCTCTGTGGCTTTGCAGGGTACAACCTCCCTCCCAGCTAGATTCATGGGCTGGTGTTGAGGGTCTGCAGCTTTTCCAGACGTGTGATGCAAGCTGTCAGTGGATCTACCTTTCTGGGGTCTGGAGGACAGTAGCCCCCTTCTCACAGCTCTACTAGGTGGTGCCCCAGTAGGTACTCGTGTGGGGGCTCTGACCCCACATTTCCCTTCTGCACTGCCGTAGCAGAGGTTCTCCATGAGGGCCCTCTCCCTGCAGCAAACTTCTGCCTGGGCATCCAGGCATTTCCATTCATGTTTTAAAATCTAGGTGGAGGTTCCCAAATCTCAGTTCTTCACTTCTGTGCACTCGCAGGCTCAATACCACATGGAAGCTGCCAAGACTTGAGGCTTACACCCTCTGAAGCCACGGCCTGAACTCTGTGTTGGTCCCTTTCAGCCACAGCTGGATCAGCTGAGATTCAGGGCACCAAGTCCCTAGGCTGTACACAGAGACCCTGGGCCCTACACAGAGACCCTGGGCCTGGCCCGTGAAACCACTTTTTCCCCTTAACCTCTAGGTCTGTGATGGGAGGGACTACAAAGGTCTCTGACATGCCCTGGAAACATTTTCCCCATTGTCTTGGGGATTAACATTTGGCTCCTAGTTACTTATTCAAATTTCTGCAGCGAACTTGGATTTTTCCTCAGAATATGATATTTTCTTTTCCATCGCGTGGTGAGGCTGCAAATTTTCCCAGCCTTAATGCTCTGTTTCCCTTTTAAAACAGAATGCCTGTAACAGCACCCAAGTCACATCTTGAATGCTTTGCTGCTTAGAAATTCCTTCTACCAGATACCCTAAATCATCTCTCTGAAGTTGAAAGTTCCACAGATCTCTAGGGCAGGGGCAGAATGCCACCAGTCTCTTTGTTAACAGATAACAAGAGTCACCTTTGCTCCAGTTCCCAACAAGTTCCTCATCTCTATCTGAGACCACCTCAGTCTGGATTTCATGGTCCATATAATTATCAGCATTTTTGTTAAAGCCATTCAACTAGGTTCTAGGGAGTTCCAAACTTTCCCACATTTTCCTGTCTTCTTCTGAGCCCTCCAAACTGTCCCAACCTCTACTTGTTACCCAGTTCCACATTTTCAAAGTCACTTCCACATTTTCAGGTATCTTTTCATCAGTACCCCACTGGACTGTACCAATTTACTGTATTTGTCCATTTTCATGCCACTGATAAAGACATACCCAAGACTGGGCAATTTACAAAAGAAAGGGGTTTAACTGGACTTACAGTTCCACGTGGCTGGGGGAGCCTCACAATCGTGGCAGAAAGCAAGGAAGAGCAAGTCACATCTTACATGGATGGCAGCAGGCAAGGAGAGAATGAATGCCAAATGAAATGAGTTTCCCCTTATCAAACCATCAGATCCTGTGAGACTTATTCACTACCACGAGAACAGTAAAGGGAGAGACCCAACCCCGTAATCCAAACATCTCCTACCAGGTCCCTCCCACAACACATGGGAATTATGGGAGCTACAAGATGAGATTTGGGTGAGGACACAGAACCAGACCACATCAGTGAGTACTGGTAGTTTGTGATTTTATGAGAAACTTGTCTAAGGTGTTTAATTTATATGTATAGAATTATCCATATTATTCTCTTATTATTCTAATATCTGGGAGATCTTCAGTGACATCTCCTATTTCATTACTTTTATTGGTAATTTGTGTCTTCTCTCATTTTCACTTCTTCAGTCTTTCTGTTATCACTTTTATTTGATATCTATTTCATATCAATGGTTTTAGCTATTATAACTTATGTTCAGTAGTGTTTATGTGAGTTTTTTTGTCTGCCTTATTTTTTATATCTTTTTGCTTTAACCTTTCTATGACTTGACTTAAAGTATGTTTCTTTTAAACAGCATATAATTGGGTCTTGCATTTTATAAAATCTGATAATATTTGCTTTTTAGTTGAAATACTTGCACTATCTAAATTCAGTGTGATTATTGACAATATTGGGTTTAAATCTTGCTATTTTTTTTCTGCTTATCCTATCCTTTGTTCTATCGTTCCCCCTTTCTTGCCTTCTTTTGGATTAAGTCCATATTTCATTGTATTAATTGTATACAACATTATTTTGTCTCCATTCTTGGTTTATTCTGCCTCTCTTTTATTGCTGTCCGCTTGTTTGTTTTTCCCCTACAATTCAGTATATGTATATAGTGTGTGTAGATATAGATAAGTCTATATTGTATATATGTAATTACCATCTTCCAGTAATATTGAGTCTGGTCACATATATTGTTCAAATCTTGTAACAGTGTATTTCCGTTACTCCCCTGCTAGACTTGCTACTATTTTTGTGTGTATTTTATTTCTACATATGATGTAAACTTTACAAAAAATGGTTATCTTTTAAATGTTTAATTATCTTTTAAATATATTTTAAAACTAATCATAAAAGGTGTTACATTTAACCACATATTTTCTGTCTCTTATGCTCTTCACTCATTTACATAGGTTGAATTTTTTCTGATGTTCTTTTCTTTCTGCCAGAAAGGCTCCCGTGAGCAGTTTAGGGCAGGTCTATGGGCAATGAGTTCTTTCTACTTTGGTTAGTTTTAGCAAGACTCGATTTTACTTACTTTTTTGAACTCTTTTTGGACTGGATGGGGAATTCTATATCAATGGTTTTTCTTTGAAAACTTTACAAGTGTCACCCCATTGTCTCTGGTTTGCATGGCAAAATCTTGTCTTTCTTGTCTTCCTTTGTTTGTAATTTAACCCTGGCCCCTTTAGACTTTTTTTTTCTTCATCGCTACAGTTTGAAAATAATGCATCTCGGCCGGGCGCGGTGGCTCAAGCCTGTAATCCCAGCACTTTGGGAGGCCGAGACGGGCGGATCACGAGGTCAGGAGATCGAGACCATCCTGGCTAACACGGTGAAACCCCGTCTCTACTAAAAAAATACAAAAAACTAGCCGGGCGAGGTGGCGGGCGCCTGTAGTCCCAGCTACTCGGGAGGCTGAGGCAGGAGAATGGCGTGAACCCAGGAGGCGGAGCTTGCAGTGAGCTGAGATCCGGCCACTGCACTCCAGCCCGGGCGACAGAGCGAGACTCCATCTCAAAAAAAAAAAAAGAAAAGAAAGGAAAGAAAATGATGCATCTGGGTGTTGTTTTCTTCACATGTCCTTGGCTTGATATTAATGGTACTTCTTGCATCTGTGGCTTTATAGTTTTATCAAATTTGAAACTACTTCTTTTAATACTCCCTTCAATATTTTTTTCTCAAATATTTTTTCTGTTGTATCTCTACTTTCCTCTGATAGGAGTACTGTCTCTGCCTCCTTTACGTCTCTATTTGCACATGTTCTGTACTGCTTGATATTACACTTCGAGCCATTGATGCTTTGTTCATTTCTATCTGGTTCTTTTTCTATCCATATTTCATTTTGTGTAGCTCCTATTGTTGTCTATGAGTTCGCTGGTGATTTCTTCTGCATTGCCCAACTTCCTGTTAATCCCAACCAATGATAATTTTTCATTTCAGATATTAAATTTCTTATCTTCTAAAGTCTTGGGTTTAATTTTTATATTCTATCTCCATCTATACTGTCCTTTTTCTGCCTTCTTGAAAATGGCATATATTCATGATCAGCGTTTTAATTTCCTTGCCTGTTAATTTTATCATCTGTGTCGTTTCTTTATTTTTTGGACTGTTAAAATGGATTGATTTTTCTCATATATAATTTTTCTTTGTATAATATGTGCATATTTCTGCTTTAGGCATGTTTTGCAGGTTTTTAGTGGATGCCAGCTATTTTGAATTTTATGTTGTTGGGTGCTGGATTTTTAAATTTTCTTTCAATATTTTTGGACCGTTTACTGGGATGCAATTGAGTTACTTGGCATCAATATGATCCCATCAAGCCTTGCTTTAAGCTTTGTTTGCACAGTTCTTGTTTGCATGGTTCCAGTCTAGAACTGATTGGCTCCCTTACTAAGGTAACATTAATACACTTCTGTGGTCTCTACTTGATTTCTCAAATATTCAGACGTAGTTTCACTGACTCGCAGGGATACAAACTATTCCCACCTCTGTATGAGCTCCAGTGATTCTTTTCTTGCCCTAGCCTTGGCTAATTTTCCCACATGCATTATCAGAATAACTCAATAAAAGACAGGGGTGGGCCCTCTATAAAACTCAGGATCTGTTCCCCTCTCACTAGTATTCCTCTAGTACTTTTTCCTACATTCTAGCTCTGTGTCCTCTTCAACGTTGAAACTGTGCTCTCAACTCAGAGAAGAGACCATCAGGCTAGTTGGGTTATTCCTCCCTTTATTGTGTGTGGGGGAGCGGGGAGGCTGACCTCCTTCCAGGGGCTAGGCTAGGAAAAGCAGAGATTTCAGTTTCCTTATTGTGTGTGTGTGGAGGGGGGGAGGGGACGGGGTAGGCTAGGAAAAGCAGAGATTTCACTTTCTTTTGTGTGTGTGTGTGTGTGTGTGTGTGTGTGTGTAGGGGCTAGGCTAGGAAAAACAGAGATTTTACTTTCTTTATTGTGTGTGTGTGTGTGTGTG
>NW_016827514.1:128112-153536 GCF_001698545.2 Rhinopithecus bieti
GTGTGTGTGTGTGGGTGTGGGTGTGTGTGTGTGTGTGTAGAGCTAGGCTAGGCTCCCTCCAGGGGCTAGGCTAGGAAAAACAGAGATTTCACTTTGTTTGCTTTGCTTGTTTCAGGCTTCCCTGCATGTTCTCCAAATTTATAAATCATCATTTCATATATTTTGACCATTATTCAAGTTGCATAAGGTAAAAGAGAAAATAGGGACTTTGTTAATCAAGGCTGAATGTGGAAGTGATTATTGTGTAATACCACATTTAAAAATACAAATTATATTCTGGTGGAATTTTTTAATGTCAAAGCTCTCAATACTCAGAAGCTAAAGGTATTGCCAGTATTTACTATGACATTTTTAAGACCATATATTTGGGAGCAGTTTTGAAAATACACCCTTAGGTATTTAAATTATTCTTTAGGCTTAATGGTTTTCTTTCTTTCTTTGTAAGCACTAATATTGGGCTATAATTGTTATCCAAATAAATAGTGATTTCTCAGAGAAAAAGTAACCACACATTACCTAAACACCTGAAGAGGTCAGATGATAATATTCTAGTTCCATTCATAACGTAGTAAAAATGGAGTATTTTGAGATTGCTACCTATTAGAGAATAAGTGTCTCATTGATCAGAATCACACTAGCCTAAGAACTCTAGTTATGTCATATGAAATTATGACTGGCATCACGGGGTATGCAGTGACTGCACTGCACACGTGAATAAACATGTCACTCCGGCTGTGTGTCAGACAGGGATCCTGCATCATCCCTCCTGTAGGAATGAGTGGGCTCAGGGAAGGAAAGTGCAGGGCACACTGACAGACAAAAACAAAGAGTACTAAATATCCGTAAATGGTGTAACTACATCTTAGGATAGAAGAAACCTACAGGAACCAATGCCAACTTACGACTGATGCATATCTGTTGCTGTGTCAGAAATAAAAGATACTCAGTTTTCAGGTTGTCAATGTTCCTCCCTAAATGTGTTCCCCAGACCGAATGTGATGCCCAAATGATCTCCTAGAGCAATTTCCAGCAAATATCTCATAACCAGCATGTCCCTTCACATTGTTTGTAAATAGCCTTTCAATCCCTGAAATCCCAGCATTTCCAGAATGTATGGTTTCCCATTCTAATGATAATCTATTTTGATAAGTTACCTCCAATTCCAGCTCATTTTTCAGTGTCCTGTCCGCCCACCCTATCACAGATCTTCCAACTTAGTAACCATTCTTTCTTTCTCATCATCCACATCATCAATGAAAGTTGTGCATGCTAGCTCTGAATTTAGGTTTAGTGTACTTCATTCTTTCTTTTATTTAATATATTCTTTATTTTCATGTTGGGCACTGAGATGACCCAGGGCTTAAATAATTCTGTGCCTCCTTGTAGCAACACAAACCTACTTTCAGGCAAAGATGGGTAATATCTTCTGTTGTTAAAACACAGTGAGCACAGCCCTGTAGTGCCCTGTAAACCCACCACGTAGCCAGTGAGCCTTATAAAGAGCTGAGTTCCTTTGTTGGGCTCCTTGAAAGATAAGGAGCCATCGAGATATTCCTTTGGATCTGGTTCACACCCAGAAAGGTTATAACCAGTTATTAATAGATGCATAACGAATCACCCAGAAAGTTAGTACTTAAGATAAACATCATTGGACAGCTTATATTCATAAGTCTTTGGGACAGGAAATGGAGCAGGGTTCCGGAGGGCAGCTTGCCCCTGCTCCACATGCTGTCACCTGGACTGGGTATGAAGCATCGAAAGTGGCCTCCCACCTGTCTAGAACCTCAGCTGAGATAACCCAAATGAGCGGGCTCACAGACCTCTGGAGCCTCGCCACTCCTCCACATGACCCTTCTCTTTATATAGAGTGTCTCATCCTCCAAGGTCTCCCCTCCACGTGACCTCCCTCTTTATATTAGGAAGTTTGGACTCCATCGTCTGTCTGCTGGGTTCCGTCTGAGCAAAATTAGAAGCTGAAAGACCTCCAAAGGGTCACCTTGAATCTCCCAGGACATCACCTGCATTGCTCTCTATGGGTCAAAGTAAGTCACAAGATCATCCCAGATTCAAGGGGCGGGGGAAGAGTCCCACTCTTGAATCTAGGAGTTAAGGCAAAGTTGTCTCACAAATGGATTGTTGAGGTGGAGAGGAATGACATATCGGAAACCTTCTCTTTTTTAAATTTAGTTTTAGTGGACAAATAAAAATTGTATATACTTACAGTGTACAACGTGCTGTTCTGAAATGTGTATGCAATGTGGAAATGTATACAATTTATTCTAATTGAGCTAAATTAGATTAAGCTAATGAAAATATATATTACTGCAGACTCATCATTTTTTGTGGTGTGAACATTTAAAATCTACACTTATAATGATTTTCAGGTATACAATACATTGCTGTTAGCTATAGTTGCTCTGTTGTACAATATATTTCTTGAATTTATTCCACCTGTTTAACTGAAAGTTTATATTCTTTAGCTCTTATCTCTCCAGTTCCCCTACCTCTCAGCCCCAGGTAAACATCATTCTACTCTCTGTTTTTATGAGTTCAACTTTTTAGATTCTAAATATGAGGCTGGATGCAGTGGCTCACATCTGTAATCCCAGAATTCTGGGAGGTCGAGGCAGGTGGATCACTTGAGGTCAGGAGTACCAGACCAGCCTGGCCAACATGAGGAAACCCTGTCTCTACTAAAATTTAACAACAACAACAACAAAAAACCAGAAAAATTAGCCATGTGTGGTGGCACACACTTGTAGTCCCAGCTACCTGGGAGGCTGAGGTAGGAGAATCACTAGAACCTGGAAGGCGGAGGTTACAGCAAGCTGAGATTATGCCACTGCACTCCAGCCTGGGTGACACAGTCAGACCCTGTCTCAAAAACAAACAAACAAAAAACCAAACAAAAACGGTTTACATATGAGTGAGATCGTGGTATTTGTCTTTCCGTGCCTGGCTTGTTTCACTTAGCCTAATGTCCTTCGGGTTTATCCAGATTGGTTCAAATGGCACGATTTCATTGCTTTTTTAAGGCTGAGTTGTATTTCATCGTTTGTATACATTTTCTTTATCCGTTAATGCATTGGTGAACACAGGTTGATTCTGTATCTTGGCTATTATGAATAATGCTGCAGTGAATATGGGAGTGCAGCTGTCTCTTCAAATATTGATCTCATTTCCTTTGGATATATACCACCTAGTGGGACTGCTGGATCATATGGTAGTTGTATTTTTAGTTTTTTGAGGAGCTTCCGTACCATTTTCCATAGTGATTGTCCTAACTTATATTCCCCACCAACAGTACCCAAGGTTTCCCTTTTCTGTACATTCTCACCAACTCTTATTGTCTTTCATCTTATTGATAATAGCCATTATAACAGGTATGAGGTGATATCTTATTGTGGTTTTAAAATGCATTTCCCTGATGATCAGCAGTGTTGAGCATTTTATCATATACCCCTTAGCCATTTATATATCATTTGTTGTTGTTGTTGTTGTTGTTGTTGTTGAAGCAGAGTCTCACTCTGTTGCACAGGCTGGGGTACAGTGGTGCAATCTTGGCTCAGTGCAACTGCTGCCTCCTGGCCTCAGGCGATTCTCATGCCTCAGCCTCCTGAGTAACTGCGATTACAGGTGCACACCACCATATCCAGCTAAATTTTGTAATTTTAGTAGAGACGGGATTTCGCTGTGTTGGCCAGGCTGTTCTCGAACTCCTGACCTCAAGTGATCCACCTGCCTTGGCCTCCCAAAGTGCTGGGATTACAGGCATGAGTCACCGTTCCTGGCTACATATAATCTTTTATAAAACGTTTATTCAAGTCCAGTCCCCATTTTTTAATTAGGTTATTTGCTTTCTTGTTATTGCATTGAGTCTCTTATGTATTTTGGATATTACTATATATGATTTGCAAATATTTCCTTTCATTTTGTAGGCTGTCTCTTCATGCTGTTGGTTATTTCCTTTGCTGTGTGGAAGCTTTTTAGTTTGATATAATCCATTTGACTATGTTTGCTTTATTGCCTGTGCTTTTCAGGTCAAATATGCAAAAATTATTTGCCATGTAGCTTTTCTACTGGGGACCACTTTTAGCATATATCACTAATGCTTACCCCCAAAATTGCACCAGTGGATATAATGCTAGGTCTTGATAAATTGCTCAACTTCTAAGTGCATACATAGATATTATATACACAAGGTCTCAGAGGGATAATATGGTAAGATGGCTCCTCTGATCCCAGTTTAATGCATAAAAGACCCCTGTCCCATTTTCCCAGGGTCTACCTCTGCTCAGTGCTCTCAGAATATAAGCATCACTCCGTATGAAAATTATCTTTTTACTGGACAATATCCTTCACTAGATTCTCAGTTCCTGGGGGCCATGGGCTATGTCCGATTCACCTTTGCATCTCCCATACTTCATGGCTTCTGCTATATGGGAGCCAGCTGTCCAGCGAAAAAACCTAAATGGCTCAACTTGAATAATACATATTTTGTACTGAACCAAATTAAAAGCCTTGCTGTAACCACACTGAGTTATTTCATATGTCTCTGAGATCCTCGAATCTATTGCCTAGGTCTGTTCCTGGGTGTGCCTGCTGACCTCGTGAATATCAGTCATTCTAGGAAAGATGATCCATTTGTTGAATCAAAATGGAAATGATTTCAAAGCAAACAATGCCCAGAAGTGCAAACTGAGGAGACTTTCCTAGAGGATGACAGCACAGTGAGCGCCAGTCAAGGAGGGACCACGCCTTCCTCCACTCACTGTTCTATATCCAACCCCTGGCCTGGAGCCTAGTGTATGACAAGCCCTATGTGTTAAATGGAGTGTTGGCAATGGTAGAACTTTCCAGAGAGGATATCTAAAAGTGGCATTATTCCCTGTGTTTATTTAAGTGCAATTCAAAGAGCAGGTTTTCAGAGACACACAGGAGGAGCCTGGAAAATCTGTGACGTGTTAAGGGACTTGGGCTGTATTAAAGAAACACCAGGTTTCCAAGGAAACCCTTTAGCCTTGTGCTTAATGTTTGATCTTCTGTCCTCAAGAGGCCCAGTGAGCAAACAATTGTTTATAACTAGTCAAGAGACTGGATCTTAGGAAATCATTTGCAACATTGGACTCCTATGTCCCAAACTTCCTCTAAAATCCTTGATCTAAGAGATCTCCAACCTCCTCTTGGTTCACAGAATCTGAAACAGCATCTTAACCGTTTCACTTTGCTATTCATGTACATTTCCAGAACATTTTGCAAATGTAAAGTGCCTCGCAGCAGGATTTTGTGTGTGCCATAGACAAATCCCTTTGAAGTTAACCTTTATTGGGGCAATTGTTAAATGCTGTGTCCTGAACTTACGTTCGCAGAAGACAGGAAAAGTGTAAGCTATAGGTCTGAAATAAGAGAGAAATAAGAGAGTCAGCAAGGGACACAGCAGTCCATCTCAGGGCTTGGCTTTCTCACTTACGCTAAAAGGGAATTAAAGTAGATAATCTATGTCAGTTTCTTGGCACAACGCTGAACAAGAAGTTCAATAAGTTGTAGCCACGATGATGATGATGATGATGATGATGATGATGATGATGATGATGATGATGATGAATGGTTTGGAAACAGACATGCCTGATTTTCATATTATTTTCTATGATGTTTTCTTCATCAAATGTTCTGAACATTTAAAACCTAACTGCTGTATACTTGAAAAATGTTCACAGGCACATTCAATACTCAAGCTTTATTAATGAACATAATGTCCTCATCAGCCGTTCAAGTCTAGGGCCTTCTGTCACATGTTAGGTTCAACTGGCTTCTTTTGTGATTTTGTCATTGGTACTTTCACAGTGAAGTTTATGGCTCTAGAAAGAGAAGGGCATGTGTATTTGTGTGTGTGTGTGTGTGTGTGTGTGTGTATGTGCACACGCACACTTGCACCCATGTATATAAGCATGTGTGTTGATGACAGTGGCAGCCTGCCAAACCACCCATGTAAGAACTTGGCTGTATAAGGCATAGTATGTTAAACTACAAGTCTGATTTTAAGGTTTCCAAAGAAAATTCCACTGGGCATTGTCTTTAATTTATTCTTTGTAAAATAGATTTACTCTGTAGTCCTAGCTACATGGGAGGCTGAGGTGGGAGGATCGCTTGAGCCCAGGAGGCAGAGGTTGCAGTGAGCTTAGATTGCATCACTGCACTCCAGCCTGGGTGACAGAGTGAGACCTTGTCTCAAAAAAAAAAAAAAAAAAAAAAAAAAAAAAAAAGATTTACTAATCACTTGGACATTAAAAAATTGTTCTTTTAAAATATACGTTCTCTATTAAAGTATGCTAGTTCATTGATACCTTTTCCATTTTAATATTTCAAGGGATCATTGGAAATATATAGTGATGCTTTTAATAATTATGTCCATTCTGATCATTCCACATCATTGAGCATATTAAGCACACACGATGTCAGGTGTGGTTGATACAAGGTTGGCATGTTGTTGAAAGTACCTGCTTTTAGTGTCTAGTGGAGGATATGGGGAAATAGTTAAATGAGCCAGAATAGGGAATTACTATGAATTATCGGGGAGAGGGGGTAAAATCTGGCTTCCAAATTTTCTCAATTGTGTTAATTCATTTTTTCCTGTACTTGTCTCTCTTAAGTAATACAAAGAAATAATTTATTGATAGCTATTGCCTTACTCTGAGTTTTGATAGTTCATTAAAATTAAGCCTTAAAACTTTGTCTTTTGAAAGTTCAAAAAATGGTTAGTATAATGAGGACCTGACTTTCTAAACCTAAAATTAAAATGTAGGCCAGGGACGCAGTGGCTCACGCCTGTAATCCCAGCACTTTGGGAGGCCGAGGCAGGCAGATCACGAGGTCAAGAGATCGAGACCATCCTGGCTAACACAGTGAAACCCCGTCTCTACTAAAAATACAAAAAATTAGCCGGGCGTGGTGGTGGAAGCCTATAGTCCCAGCTACTCGAGAGGCTGAGGGAGGAGAATGGTGTGAACTTGGGAGGCGGAGCTTGCGGTGAGCCAAGATTACGCCACTGCACTCCAGCCTGGGCAACAGAGCAAGACTATGTCTAAAAAAAAAAAAAAAAAAAAAAATTAAAATGTATATCAGAATCAATTGATTTCCTTCAAGAAATTGTCATTAAACCTTCCTCTCAATAAATTGTTTTAACAAAACAAATAAAAAAAGCAATGTCAATTTTGAGCTAAGCGCCATTTTTTTTATCCTGTTTATCTACAGGAGCCACAGTTCTGCCATAACTTTAGGGTAAGAAAAGCATATCATTTGAGAAATACATAGATATTTTACTCCCCCTGGAAAAAATTATTTTTTCCCATTAGAAATAAATTCACATTTAGATCTCTAGAAGTTTACTTTTCCCTAGGAGAACATTGTTCTAGTGATCTGAGATAAGTAAAAAAGCTTAACTTCTTCTTAGGAATCAAAAATACTCATTTGTCTTAAAAAGAATATATTTTACTTGACCATTTAGAATCAATAAATGTTCCCTGTCAACCACACAGGGAATTTTTTGTTGTTGTTGTTGTTGAAGATTTTCTTTTTTTTTTTTTTTTTTTTTATTATACTTTAAGTTTTAGGGTACATGTGCATAATGTGCAGGTTTGTTACATATGTATACTTGTGCCATGTTGGTGTGCTGCACCCATCAACTCGTCAGCACCCATCAATTCATCATTTATATCATGTGTAACTCCCAATGCAATCCCTCCCCCCTTCCCCCTCCCCATGATAGGCCCCAGTGTGTGATGTTCCCCTTCCCGAGTCCAAGTGATCTCATTGTTCATTTCCCACTTATGAGTGAGAACATGCGGACCACACGGGAAATTTAAAAGGAGGAAAATTTGATTATTTTCCAGTGTTGCTCTGCTCTGGTGGGTGTAAAATATAGCTAGCAAGGCTGGGCAGACTTCTGGAGAAAGAGGAAGGAGAACTGGCAAGACAGGCCCATTGCAGGTCTCCAGGTCAGCAGCCTCCAGAGGGGGACGTGGGGCCCATTTGGAAGGCACGACCCTGGCTCGGGCTGGGCTTCGTACTGTTCTCTTGACCCTGGTGGGAACATGGCTGTTAGAATACCATCCTGTCTACTGTCCTTGTATCCTTTGTAAGCAGATGATTATCCCATCTGTGGTACATTTTAAATCACAATGCCAAAGTGCAACAGTTCTCAAGGAGTTGTCCCTGCATGCCTGATGGTCTCCAAGACCCTTGAGGGATTTGTAAGGTCAAAACTACTTTCAAGATAATATTGAGATATCATTCACTTTCTTTGTTGTTCTGGCATCCGCAATGGTGGATAAAATCGCTGGTGTCTCAGCAGGTGTCAAGGCTGCGGGACCCAATTATACTTGTTTTGTGTAAATAGTGCACTTTATTCCTCACTGCTACACACTAACAGAAAAAAAATCCAATTTTATTGAGAATATCCTTTATGCAATCGTGTAATTATTAGTTTTATTGAATCTCAACCCTTGAGTATATGACTTTTTAATAGCCTCTGTGAGGAAACAGGAAATGTATTCCCATAAAGTGTGGTTATTTTGAGGAAACACATTTGAGTGGTTGAGCTGCAAGCTGAAATAATCCTTTTCTTAATAGAACTTAAAAAACGTTACTTTTCCTGTTACTGTTACTTTTACTTAGCAGAACAAGGGACAGAAAACCATGGTGATTTGGACTACCGGTAACAAATATTTTCTCAAAATATGAACCAAGGTGATCCTGTTACTTCAAGGAAAATAACCAACAGTATTCGAGTCAATGGTACAATTTTAACTTTCAAGCAAAAATTCAAATTTTGGAAAAACTGTATCCACCATTGTGTGCTTGACAGACTCCCAATATATAAAGAACTTTTGTGATGAGATCAGTGATGATATTAACAAATATGATTTTTTAGTATTATATATTGAAACCTGTCAGCATTTGAAAGAGCTGCATAACTCAGTGAACTATATTTTATAAATGACTAATGCATGATGTTACAAAAGTCATGCATTAGTAATAGATCCATTTAAAGCTCAAGATAGGGCAATCAATTTTAACATAACAGAGTATGAAAATACCATTCCAACTAACCTTTAAGAAATTACCCCAGAAGGCCAGGCACAGCAGATCATGCCTGTAATCCCAATGCTTTGGGAGGCCAAGGCAGAAGGATTGCTGGAGGCTGGGAGTTCAAGACCAGCCTAGGCAACATAGCAAGACCTTGTCTCTACAAAAAAAAACGTTTTTTAAATTAGCTGGGTGCTTATGCCACTGCCTTCTAGCCTAGGCAACAGACCGAGACCCTGTCTGAAAAGAAAGAAAAAAAAAAAAAACCTACCTCAGTAGAATATCTGTAATTACTTACAAAGACTATTAAAACACTCCTTTATTTTCCAACTACATATCTGTGTAAAGCCCGAATGCAGATGCAGATATGAGAATAGAGCATTCCATTAGGGTAGACGTTAAAAAGATTTATGAAAATATAAACAATATCACTCTTCTAGTAGCTGTTTTCTGTTTTAGAAAATGTAATGTTTTCATTAAAATATTTTAGTAACATGTAGTGGGGTTACTATTTCATTTTAAAAATAACAAATACATATTTTAAAACGGTTTAGGATTTCTACCACACTAAACATAAATAGCTACAAATCACATAATGAAACCTCTTTATGGTCTCCAATAATTTGGAAAAGTGTAAAGGGGCCCTGAGACCTGCTGCTTGGGAGGAAGGTGCTCCCAGAACAGGGAGAAAGGGTGAGTCTGGGGAATGCTGACCATGACACCTGCTTCAAACACAGATTCCCTGCGGCTGTTTTTCCTCTAGGATTCTGTTAAAAATCCCATTGAAGAATCCATTCCACAGATGAGTAGAATTTAGAAATATGGTCCCTGGAACTGGGAAATCCAGAGACAGGAGAAAAAAGCAGCAACATTGCTTTGTTACTTTGTGTTACTTGCTACATCAGACAAAAACAAACAAAAAGGAATGGATATAATTATTTTACATATCTCTTAAGGGCAGTGTGAGGTTTATGTGAGTCAAGGATTAGAATGTACTGAGAGCATACTTGTCACTACTAAGTATATAAATGCTTGTTAAATAAAAATGAATTAATGAATAAGCAGTTTCTAAGAGGAATGGTGGCAGCATTTTTTTGCTGAGCACATTGCTAGGCAGTAACCAAATTAATATGACACTTGACCTCAGAGATTTAGGAAGTTGATTCAATCTAGGCACATGCAGAGAAGATAACTTTAGATTTCTGAATTTCAACGGACATTATCTCTAAATATCTTTCTGAAACACAGTGAAATATAAAGACTTTTATAAAATCAGGTAGCATGCACACAGGAATTCACAATTCAGGCTCTCCAGTTTAAGTAGGTGGATTTCCTAAAGAACTCTAAAGCTATTTAGGAACTAGAAGTGACTCAGCTTCCAAAATAGAAACACTTTTCCATCCATATACCCAAAATCAATGTGAAATAGCTATTTGTAGATGGAATCTTTGTACCCCTATTTTTTGTTTTGCTTTGTTTTGTTTTGTGAGAGAGGGTCTTCCTCTGTCACCCAGGCTGAAGTGCAATGGCACAGTCATAGCTCACTGCAGCCTTGACCTCCCAGTTTCAAGCAGTCTTCCTGCCTCAGCCTCCCAAGTAGCTGAGACCACAGGCATGTGCCATCACACCCAGCTAAGTTTTTCTATTTTTGTAGTGACAAGGTGTGGCTATGTTGTTCAGGCTGGTCTCGAACTCCTAGGCTCAAAGTATTTGCCCGCCTTAACCTACTAAAATGTTGGGATTACAGTTGTAAGTGACTGCACCTGGTCTGGACCCCTATTTGGCTGAATCAATCATTCCTCAAGCAACAAGTACTTACATGGGAGATACAAAGAAAATGATATTGCCTCTTCTTAGAAAGAAACTCCTAGGCTGGGTGCACTTGCTGACACCTGTAATCCCAGCATTTTGGGAGGCAGAGGTGGGCAGATCACGAGGTCAAGAGATTGAGACCATCTTGGCCAACATGGTGAAACCCCGTCCCTCCTAAAAATACAAAAATTAGTTGGGCATGGTGTTGCACACCTGTAGTCCCAGCTACTTGGGAGGTTGAGGCAGGAGAATCTCTTGAACCCAGGAGGTGGAGGTTGCAGTGAGCCGAGATCACGCCACTGCACTCCAGCCTGGTGACAGAGTGAGACTCCATCTCAAAAAAAAAAAAAAAAGAGAGAGAGAGAAAGGAAACTTCTAATTTCACAGTGGAGATTTAAGTGTGTATGCATAATTCAAAAGTCAGTGGAGCAGACAGAGCAAGGGTGTTGGGACTCTAGAGCCCTAGAGGCTAATTTTAAGTCCAGCTCCAATCATTTTGTAGCTGTGTGACAGCGAGCAAGTTATTTATTATTTTAAACATGGGATGGGGCATTGGGGGTATGTTGACATTTTAGGAAGAGGAAATGAATGGTGTGAGTGAGCACAGGGGAGAAAAGTACAAGGTGTGTTGCGAACCATTTGTAGTCAACTGCAAAATGGATCCAGGCTGTAGGTTAGAATCTGGGACAAGGTCAGGTTTAAGGAGACCTTGAACTTCAGGATACTCGGAGTCACTGAGGAACCATTAACATTGGGTCACTTCTTAACATGTCTGAATCAAAGTGACATGTCCCCTAAGTGTGTATAAGTGCCCAGAGCATGAAGATTCTGTAGTTTGTAGATAGTTCTAGGACCGGGGAGTTTAGGTAAGTTTTTTCAGCAATAGCCAGCAGAATCCAAACATCCTCAATGAGGTATTGTGTGCAACACAGCCTCCTAAACTACAACTTATTCTCCAAATTGTAAGTTGACAAGTAGTAATGCTCCCAGTGCTCTTAGAGTAGTGATAGAACTAGTGGCAGTAGTGGTGGTGGTAACAGTTGTAGCAGTAGTGGTGGTGGTAATAATGGTATAGCAGTAATAGTAAGAGTAGTGGCAGTAGTAATAGTGGTAGTGGTAGTGGTGGTGGTGGTAGTGTTAGTGGTATTAGTAGTGATGATAGTATTGGTGGTAGCAGTATTGGTAATAGTAGCATAGTAGTGGTGGTAGTAGTAGTGATAGTACTAGTAGTAGTAGTACTAATGGTAATAGTGATGGTAGTAGTGGTAACAGTAGTATTGGTAGCATTGCCAAAACACTAGTGGTTCAGTCTAGGTCCTACTGCTCACCACACGAATGCCAATCACTGAGTGTTTTAGACTGTGGTTGAATTGCTATAAAGAAATACCTGAGACTAGGTAATTTATAAAGAAAAGAGGTTTAATTGGCTCATGGTTCTACAGGCTGTACAGGAAACATGGCATTGGGCATCTGCTCAGCTTCTGGGAGGCCTCAGGAAGCTTCTAATCATGGCGGAAGGCAAAGGGGGAGCAGCATGTCAGATGGTGAAAGCAGGAGCAAGGGAGAGAGTGAGAGGGAGGTGCCACACACTTTTAAATGACCAGATCTTGTGTGAACCCAGAGCAAGAACACACTCATCACCAAGGAGATGGCCCAAGCCCTTCATGAGGGAGTGGCCCTCATGATCCACTCACCTCCCACCAAGCCCCACCTCCAACTCTGGGGATCATATCACAACATGAGATTTGTCAGGTACACAGATCCAAACTATATCACTGAGACAATGACTGTTGCCAGCGAAAAAGACTATTCTGGTACTGCAGCCAAGGAGGTAGAAGATCAGTCTCAAATCCATCTCTCAGACTGGTTAAAATTGGGTTTTTTTATAGGATGGAAGCAATATAACCATGTGTGGGAAAACAGGAATTAGGGAAGGGTAAGGAAAAGGAGTTTGTCAATAGGAAGCAGGTGGTCATTTAGGCAATCATGATAGGTGAGGGTCTGGCACCTCATTTTTTAGATGTGGTGATCTGGAAATTTGCAGTTATTTGATGTTATCTGGGAGGCCTCATGGTTAGTTTCCTAAGAAAATAACTTAAATAAGACAAATGTAATTTTGTCAAGTTTTAAGACTGGGAGGGTCAATTTCTATGTTTATTCAAAAGAAACTATAAACATTAATTCTGTAGGACAATTGAGTCAGCATCAGTTGTAGTAGTTGTGGTAGATGGTGGTAGTGGTAGTAGTTGTGGTAGTAGCAGCAGTGAGAGTAGTAGGAGTAGTGGTAGTAGTGGCAGTAGTAGGGGTAATAGTAGTAGTATCAGTGATAGTAGTACTGTTAACAGTGGTAGTAGTAGTGATCATAGTGGTAGGAGTAGTAATATTAGTGTTAATAGTGGTGGTAGAAGTAATAGTGGTCATAGTGGTAGTAGTGGTAGTAATCGTGACAATAGTGGTAGTAGTGGTGGTAGTGATAATAGTAGTAGTGGTAATATTAGCAATAGTAATAGTAGTGGTAGCAGTGGCAGAGTAATCATGGTAGTAGTAATGGTAGTTACAGTAGTGGTATTAGTAGTGGTAACAGTGGTAGTAGTAGTAATAGTGGTAGTAGTGACAATAGTGGTAGTGATAATAGTAGTGGTAATATTAGCAATAGTGGAAGTAGTAGCAGTAGTAATGCTAGTAGTAGTGGTAGTAGGGGTAATCATGGGAGCAGTGGTGGTGGGGGGATTAGGGGTGGTAGTAGTAGTAATAGTGGGAGTAGTGACAATAGTGGTAGTGATAATAGTAGTGGTAATATTAGCAATAGTGGAAGTAGTAGCAGTAGTAATGCTAGTAGTAGTGGTAGTAGGGGTAATCATGGTAGCAGTGGTGGTAGTGGTATTAGTGGTAGTAGTAGTGGTAATAGTGGCAGTTGTAGGAGTAATACTGGTAGTAACAGCACTAGTAGTAGTGGTACTAGTAGCGGTGGTGAGGTGGTAGTGGGAATGGTGTAGTGGTAGTAGTAGGGATAACCATGGTAGTAGTAATGGTAGTGATAATAGTAATAGTAGTAGTGGTAATAGTGGCAGTTGTAGGGGTAATAATGACAGTCGTAGGGGTAATAGTGGTAGTCGTAAGGTTAGTAGTAATTGTGGTGAGGTGGTAGCAGTGGGGGTGGTGTAATGGTAGTAGTAGGAGTAATAACGGTAGTAGTAGTGGTAGCAGTATTTTAGGGGCCTGCATTCTCCAGTATTTTCCTCACAGACCAGGGGCCACAGCCATTTCAAGTTAAGTGTTCTGTTCCCAGTGGGCACCCAGCTCGGGAACACTGCACATGTGGACTGTGAGCTGCTCCCATCCAGAATATTCTTTAGCTGCTCACCCCCCATTACTGAGCTGAAACTTCCACAACAAACCAACAGCCTCCTTGTTTTGGGAAACTGTTCTCATTATAGTGGATATTAATGAGCCCTAAATCCCATCTAACTGAATTTGGCTAATTCCCAAAGTTAGGATTTTCTGGGAAGTTGGCATGATGGTGAAGAATCCCTTTTCTCTGGTACCCATTATGGTTGACAGTCAGTGAAGTTTTCTTGTGCAGATGCTTGTCATTTAAACATTCTTTTAGCATATTTTTGTGAACTAAATATACTATTTTAGAATTTGAATTTATCTTTTGATGAGACATAGTGGCAAGGAAGAGGAAGTAAACAAAATCTCTCTAATGAATTAAAATGTAAAATGGTAAATGTCATCTCAATTTAGGAACCTGATGGCAGTTCACAAGCAAAATGAGCTGCCCTGAGCTGGAGCCTCCACTCTGTAGGTATAGGCATAAAGTCACCTTTCCTCTTGCTGAAGGCTTGAAAGAGGCTGCAGGAGAACACTGTTATCAGATTTGACATTCTGAACTGATGGCTGATGGGCTGTGAGAGCCATGGCAGGGAGTGATTTCAGGGGCTTTAATAAGGCTCGGCAAATAAATGATCAGGTCACACTGTCACTGTGAATGCCAATGTCTTCCTCCCCCATCCACTCCCTGAGAGGACTCCAGGGCCAAATAGAAAATAAAATAAATTTTAAATGAACTGTAAACAGAAAAAAAAAAATTTAATAGACTTTGTCCATGGAAAGTGATTCTTTTATAAAATGCTTTAATGCTCATTTTCTTTGTGTTCATGAATATAAAGAGAAAACAAAACCAATAGCAAGGTCTCAGTATTTCTGATTTTTATTTTTTAAGTTTTGTGATTTTAGAAAAAAAAGAAATCAAAGATACATTCCTTGCAAAGGCAACTGTGGAATCTACACCCAAACCTCCAAATTGTATTCTTAAGTCAATTGTAACTAATTTTAGTGTTTCTAAAAGAATGAATTTACAAATTGCTCTCAACCCTTTTAGCCTGAAATAGAGGAAAATGTTACAGTCTCCAGGTAGAAAAAAAAATGCGTCATTTTAAGCTGGATACCAAAGAGACTCAAATTTTGATCCAAAAGAAAAAAAATACAGAAGGAAAGTAAAATAGACCTGACCTTTGAAGGCAGAAATTTCTTGTCTTTAAATTTGACTTTCATTTTCTTTCATTAAAATAAAATAAAATAAAATAAAGATTGCCCCAATAGTCTCTTCTCAAGTTAAAATACTGCACCACTTCAGTTATTTTTGGAACCAGCCAAGAGAGGAAAGGGAGGAGGAAGTTCAAATGCAATGCTATCGTTTCTTATTGAAGTTAGAATTTTCTTAACAATCTTGCAATTTTTTTTTATAAATTACACTAACTGAACACAGTATATTTGTATCAAACGACATTGTGTGACCACTCAAATTAACCATGTAAAAATAACCTAGTTCTACCTTTACTTCTTTATAAATTTTCCTTCGAGTCCCCTTGGGAAATATTTAACATACTTTAAAGATCCTGGGATTAACTAAGTTTTAAACCCCTCTGCCATCCAAGATTGTCTGTATTTCTAACCTAATCCTTCCTAGTACTCCCCAGTTACACACAAAGAATCCAAGTCTGAACTCAGTTCTACAGTTCTCAGGGTTGAAAATCCCCCTCGCCCCTGTCCTCCAGGTGAAATTCATCCATTATCCAAAACCTCAGCCCAAGATCAAGGCTCCTCCATCCTCTCCTCCTCTAGGGAAAAGATAGCTTGGCCCTGCCAGGAAGAGTTTTCTTACTCTTCTGTAAATACTTCTGTGCAGGGTCTGTGTGGCTCAATATTGCAGTTCCACTTCTTTCTAGTTTACCTGCCTTGGCTGAAGACTCGGGGAAGCAAAAAGCTACGTTCCCAGACATAGCTGCCAGGGCTCTGGAAGTGGTTAAAATGCAGTCAGATGCATTGTATATATATGGAGATTTGAGAGCCTGCTGAGTGCAGGTTCATGTTCTATTATTTTTCATCCTGACTGTTTAAAAGTCATCTGGTCTGATGTGGAGGAAAGAGTGTGGTATTGGGAGTCAGGTAAGCCTAGGTTGTATGACCTTGGTCCTCAAACTATGCGATCTTGCTGAAACTCAGACCTCTCATTCAACTCACAAAAAGGGTTAGGGGAATGAAATGAAGTAATATGCAAAATGCCTGGACCATAGTAAGCAATAAAGATCATTGTTCTTATCTTTATGTCGCCTCCTATTCATAGTCTAGGTGAAGTAGATAAGTGTGAATCCACTGCTATATTTAGACCCCAACAAGATTATCATTGCATCAAACCACCCAACAAATGCGGGGTAGAATTTATGCCTTGACTATTCCAAAAATTGATTCCTTGACTACTCCATGAATTCATCAGTTTGATGCCTTTCTTTTAAAAAAAAGTATAGATTTGACCACAGAAACTTTCCTTTAGGGAACTATATTAAGGAAATAATTAGAAATGCAGAAAAAGATCTATTTGGAAACTCTTATTTTAATTATAATGGTGAAATATTAGAAACACTCAAGAATGGATAGGCCAATCCAATTATTATATACCCATCCAATGGATTATTACACAGTATTAAAATGATGCGTTAAAGCATTCAAATGACAGGTAGCCACTCCTAATTTAGCAACATTCAAACAATAATCATTAAGCACATGAATCTCATAAAAGGATCAAGTAAAACAAGCTGAATGCAAAGCTATTTAAATGACAATTTAATCTCAATTATCTAAATACACATATATCTGTAGAAAAAGCATAGAAGGGTATATGCAAACATGTTAATAATGGTCAGCTCTGATGTTCAGCTGTTCATCCTTGGTCATGGAATTATGTGGGATTTATATTTTATTCTTTAAAGTTTTTTTTATTATTTTTCAGATTTTTCACACTGTGCCTATACTTGTAGTCAGAAAAAAAATGTAAGTTAAAGTTTTATAAAATGATAATATGGATTTCCTATTACCTTGATTTAAAAAAAATGCCTATAAAAACATATAAATTTAGTAAAATGGCTTTCTAGAATTTTCGTTGTATTTTCTCCTCCAAAGCATAAGCTCCCAAAAGGGCTGGGAACATGTCTTTTCATGTTTATATGTTAATGAAGACTCATCCATGTATTCCCTATTCGTGGAGCTGATACGGATTGAGTGCTGCCCCGCTTCAGAGGTCATGCACCTGGGTCTGGAGATTCCTGGATGATGAAGGGGAAGGTGCCACATTCTTTGGGTATGGTTTTGAAGTGGGAGAGACTGAAAAAGCATTACCTTTCTTTGGCAGTATACCTTTAAGTTTGCACTCTTTAGATTTGAGGGCATTCTAAATCTTTCATCCAAGAAGACTTTGTGGTCTCAATCTGGAGCCGATATTAGGGAACCAGCCTTTGGAGCTGTGTGCATTAAATATGGGCTTACACTTGATGTCAAGGAAGCAAAATCTGACGGCTATCTAACATACACTAATAACTCTGTACGTGTGTATCAGCTCATTGATCTTTTTAGTACTTGGTTTGGGGGTTGAATTGTAAATTTTATTATGTCTTTTGAATGTGTTAAATTTTTTTTCATGATTAACAATTGACCCGGTGGCTTCCTAAGAAGCTCTGGCCAGGCTGTGTCACGCTTTGAAAAATTTCACTGAGTTGTGGACATTGCTTCTGAGGTTGTATTCACTGTACTGCTGCTGTTTGGTCCTTTATAGGAAGCATCTCTTCAATAGCATCTCGCAGAGTTTGGCAGGACCAGGGGGAGAAGCTTGTGTTTGGGAGTAGACTCAGAGGCTTCACTGTTCTGTACGTGGTGGCTTTCTTTTCCTTCCACATCCTAGATGAATAACACATTCCCCATCCTGGAATTCCAATTCCAGTGTTACAAGAACTTGTGTTCTACCCTTCTTTGTGACCTCGAAGGATACTTATAATAAATTCATGTGATTATTACTTTCTAAGTTGTATTGGCTAGTTTCTTAGAAAATCGTTGGAAGTTTATGTTTTAAAGGAGTACCATTTTCTAATCCACTCTCATCCTATAACTATTTTAAAAATATATTTCATTTTAGGAAGGGTGTGGCCTACACATGAACATCTGATCTGACCATCTGAGTGTTGTTTTATTGCTGTTAGATTTTTCCAAATATTTATCAAACATCATTTGTCTTTAACCCACACTAGAATAATTATTCTAGTGATTATTAGTTTATTACTAGATTATTATATTAGATTATTACCAGATTATTCTAGATGTGATTATTAGTCTTAATACCTGTACATAAATATCACTTATAGGCATTAATTTTTATAGTACTAATAGGATTGCATGCTTAAGAAGTACTGAGGATTAAAATTAAGGAATTCCTCTCATTTACCCAATATTTGAATATGAGATTTAAGATGTGTGTTGGATATCAGACAAGGATATGTAGGATAACCATGGAGATAATGAAGGAAATAAGAAATGACTTTTGAAAAGACCGATCAAGGCAACTTATGAAGACTCAGCCTCAGGTGGATATTCCACAGGTGTGGTTCCCACAACCCAAACTCCATGCTCCTTTGTACATCTGCTTCCCCCTTGGAGAGGTGCTTTCTCTCTGGGAAGAATGAAGGAACTAGCCAAACTTCCTGGCATGTGAGATCACCCAGAGTCACCTTCTAATGCCTAGTCTATGCAAATTGTATCAACATACCGTACTCAAAATGAAATTTTTGTAGTTAGCAATCTTCCAATTTTGCAACAAGAAATTTCCGATCACAGCAATGTGGTAATACACTTCTCTAAATATTTGCAGTGAGCAAGTATGTATTGGGTGAACATACCTGATGCTATGTGGGACACTGCAGGAGAAATCAACATGTACTGGTGGGGAGACATCCTGTCACTGACACTGCTCAAGCTTACACTAACCTGTAGAAAAACTCCACGGTATGAACAACCCTGGAGAGAAGGATAAATCATAGCATGAAACTGACAAAATTAAAAAATGTCCCCTTTCAAAGAAAGAAACACAGAAGTGCTTTATAGTTGTATTTTTAAATTGCTTTCAAACACATTGTATCATTTGATCAAACTAAGTTGATGGTTCGGTAATCTTCTCATTGATCTGCATTCTTTGCTTGTAATTTACATTAAGAACTATGGCACTCTTATTTCAAACAGGAGGTGGGTAGATTGTGCAAAATTTAGCCTCCCTCAAGATTTCTGTATGTTTGTGTTTATGCAGAGATTTTTAAGCGTAAAATTGGCTTCTTATTCAAGCCAATGTGAGGGAATAGAATACGTATTGCTGCTTATTCTAACAGCCATGAGCCCAACCCCTGGTAAAGCAATAGCTCTCACCTGTGTTTGTGAATATTATTTATATGGCAGCATTTGCTGGTATGGTTGGAGCTTCAGGGATTGTTTAAGGAGCATAATGATTTCATGAAGTCTGCATCATCCAATATGAAATGTTATATACCTTGAAATATTTTTCCGTAATGAGGTCTCCCTCCACTCCCCACATTTGCAAAGAACAATAGATACAGTTTTCTTGGTTTTATTTTAAGCTTGCTGCTACCTGAGGTAGGCAAGGAATGAGCTGCTTTGAGATGTTAGAATAGATTAAATTGTGTCCCCCAAAATGATGTTGAAACTCTCATGCCCCAGCGGCTTAGAATGTGACCTTATTTGGAAACAGGGTCGTTGTAGATATAGTTAGTTAAGATGAAGTTGTATTGGAGTGGGATGGGCCCTTAATCCAGTATGACTGGTGTTTTTGTGAGAAGAGGGAAAACTTAAATGCAGAGGGAACATGGCCATGTGAAAATGGGGTGGAGACTGGAATTACACTGCCACAATCCAGGATCACTGAGGCCTACCAGAAGCTGGGAGAGATAAGGGAAGATCTTCCTTTGAGGCATTGGAGCAGGTATGGACCTGCTAATAATACTTATGGCCTCCAGAAATGGAAAAGAATACATTGCTATCATTTAAACCACCCAGTTTGCAGTAATTTGTTCCAGCAGCCCTGGGAAAATAATGTGGATGCCACATCGAAAGGTGAAGCCAAGAGCACGGCACAGAACAAGGTACACTGGCAATCAGCTAACCCAAGGCTATCTACCTTCACTCCACGAATTATTCAGGTCTTCTTTTTGTACCTGTCAGTTTGTAAAGGGAGATTGTCATCTCTTGATTGGCTGTTACAGATCCTTCTAACATGGTTGCTGTCTAAAAGCTGAGTGATAGACTCCACACCTTTTACCCCTGTGCAGTGAAGAAGAGTAAAAAGAACAAAAATGTAGCTTTTGATTGAATATTAAGGTCAGTCTCATCCACCCGCTGAGCAGGTGTGAATACCACTGCACATGCAACTGGGCAAGCGTAGTCAAAGGAGGCCTGATTAAGCAAAACGAAGCTGAGACAGCCCTAGCCTCTCCCTTGCCCCACCCTGTCCATGCATGCAGCTCCCCCTCCAGGAGACTTGAAAGGGACGGGGTGGAGTCGGGGGGGATAGGTAGTCACAGATGAACAGGTGACCAAGGAGGTTTATTGTCAATGATGCCTGATGGTGATCCCCAAGAGAATAAACACCCAGACTTCTAGCTCTGGCCACACAATATGTCCTCTTAGGATACATTCATTCTCATTTATTCCCCATGTCCTCATGTCCACACCTGTTCTCTCACTTTTGCATCCTCCCCAAATCTCTGTTCTTAAGTTTTCTCTTACATGATGCATCACCACGTGCCATGGCCATTGGGTAGGAAGCAGTGCAGGCAAACAAGTCAGCCAGTGTACAGGAAGATTTCTCGAGAGTACTTGTCCATTCTGTGATGGTAACAGGCTATATCTTCTTTCAAAAACGAGAGGTTAGGGTGTGGTTTATCACTCTTCATTAACCTGAGTCATATAAATCCAGATTCTGATGTACTTTATGGTTCACATGGTAAGCTCTTTGTCAACTTGGTCCATATGGGTAAAATGATTTGGAGAATTTAACAAATAATTTAGTCGATATCCCTGGACAGTATTAATGAGAAAAATCCTATGATGGTAATTCAGCATAGATTTTCTATAATGTATTGTGGTTTGGCCAAATACAGTGGATATCTTTGGAATGTGCCAGAAAGAAGTGGTGCCCACTAATCAGATGTCTTTTTTAGAACATTAGCTGTTTCTTTAATGGGCCTCATTTTTGTTATTTCTCTTCATAAAATATTGGCTATTTAAAAGAATATTCTCTAATTAAAATTTAATACCAGGAAATGAAAGAAAGATGGTTTCAGTGCTAGACATTTATAATGACTTCATGATATCCTTGCTCAAATGACAAGTGAAGTTTTCTCAGCATGACATGAGACTAATTTATCAGAGATATCAAAATGAGTAAAATGTACATTGGAGAAAACCGTTTTGTACTCTCAAGAAGAGAGCAAATTATCTGGAAACACTGGGGATTTATATTCATCTTTTAGGCAGGAATATCTTACTTTTATCAAATACGTGTTGAATTACATTGAAGGAAAGAGTAAACTTACTATCTTGTATCCCTCCCATTTCTAAATGGCACAGGGTATTTATACCGTACACTATATCTACTGTAAGAATTGCTAAGAAAAGCCAACATGCAATAAGCATGTTCTGCATGGAATTTGTAAACAATTGCTAAGTGGTAAAATGTGGGGAGAAAATATAGGGAATGAAATTAAAAGGCAAAATTGGCTTACCTAGAGTGGTGAATTTATACCACCCTACTCCAATAGGGTATGTGCATTTGAATGGATTGTAATAGGTTTTCTTAGGATTGAACACACTTTCCAAAATGTAAAGTTTTCAATGCTTAGAGTTTTATCGAATATTTTCAAAGAACACAGCTGGTCTATCAGTGGAGGAGGGGAGTTTAAAATGGCCTTAACTCCTGTGATTTTCCTATGAAGATTAATTAGAGTAATGACCACAAGAGCCTTATGGAAACTGTAAAGAACAAGGTCTGGTTCCTCAAACAGTAAAGAGATGCCTGCCAGGTTAAGATGTCGGTGAAATGGAATTTGTGGAAAAGTGTCAAAGCACTAACCCGGTGAAACCCGTCTCTACTAAAAATTACAAAAAAACTAGCCGGGCGAGTGCGGGCGGCCTGTAGTCCCAGCTACTCGGGAAGGCTGAGGCAGGGAGAATGGCGTAACGGGAGGCAGGGCTTGCAGTGAGCTGATGATCCGGCCACTGCAACTCCAGCCCGGGCGCAGAGCCAACTCCGGGTCTCAAAAAAAAAAAAAAAAAAAAAGAGATTGATTTTCTTCACCCACAAATACAGCACGCTGACCTAACTCATACCGAGAAACACAGGACTTCATGATACCCTCTCTTGTGACCTCCCTCCCATCTGAAATGTGATTGTCTTCCAGTGTTCTAGATGCATCTGGATTTTTATATCAATCATATTTGCCATTATTATCACTTTATACACTTATTATTTGTTAAGGGTTACTAGTTCTTTCTCCACCCTTCTTTTTGCATCTCATTCTTGAGTACAATTTCCTTTCCGGAAGAACATCCTTTAGTTCCAGGTGCAAGCCTGCTATTGGCAAACTCTCTTAGTTCTTATCAATCCTGGGAAATTTCCAAATTGTTTTCCCAAATATTGCTTTCTGCTACTTTTTTCTACTCTCTCTTTCTTGAACTGTAATCAGCCATGTGGATTTCCTCCATCTTTTATACAAGTCTCTTAACCTTTCTTTCATATGTATCTTTCTTTCTTTCATGTTTCTTATTCTCTCTAGGAAATATTCTGAGTAATTTCTGTGAGTTTATTTTCTTGTTCACTAGCTTTTCCCAATGGTGTCTAATATAAATATTTATTTCAAGGGTTATCTGTTTTATTTCTGTCCATTCTGCACATATTTCATTGTTTATCTAATATTTTTATATTTTATGATATACTGTTGTTCATGTATCTTATTTTTAATCCAATTCTATAGTTTTACAACATTTAAAATGCTTATTGTGTAAACAATATTGAGTTATTTCATTATTTGAGGACTCTGTTGCTTCTTCTGACCATTATTTTATGATAAATTGTTCTCTAATGTGTTAGAGGTTTGGTATTGGAAGCTCAAGATTGGAAGGAAGGAATCAAGCTTCATCTGTAAACATTTCTCAGTGTTCCTTCCTCCAGGGAAGATTTATTTGTCTTTGCTTTTGCCAGATGTCCTTAGAAGCGGAGTCACTATATGTTACTTTCTAGAGTGAGGTCTGTTGGACCCTGCAGACAGTGAGAATACAAATCCCAAACCAGAGCAAGGCGAGTACTATGGTTAGACATAATCCCGACATAAAGCTTAGGCTAGGAAGGCAAGGGTATTTGCAAAGGCTATTTTTTTTTCAGGTCCAATCTTTTAGTGAAGTTGTAGCTTTCTGCAGACTTCTCTTGTGTAGGACTTGTATAGGACTAACAGCTTTCCATTTCCTCATTGCTGTTAAACTATGTTTTTTTTCCCCTAAATGTGCAAATGTCACAGGGAAATTATAGATAGTATCAACAAGATCTTTGCTGTTAGGTACTTACCTCCCTCTTCCTTTATAGAGCCGAGAGGACTTTCCTTACTTGAGAAACCTGCCGTTCGTTTCAGTCAATATTATATTTATGTAGCATGTCTAAGTTTTTTATACCTAGAGTTTTCAAAATAATTAGTTTTTTGCATAGTCAGAAATGGAAGTTGCTACATCTCACTTCTGATTCACTGACTATATTAAACTACCTGAAAAAAATGGAAAAATACGATTCCAAATAATGTACTCTGACGTACATTTCATGACAGAAATGACCAAAACTTACCTTAATAGTCTAAAAGAAAATTAGATGGTTTTAAAGCAAAAATAAAATTTAAAAATAATATAAATAAACGTGAAGTGGAGTTCAAGAAAAGCATCACTGAAACAGTGATGCTTCTCCACACTTTAAGTGGAGAAGTCATTTGACAAGTTTTCATTGAAAGAATTTTGCTGATCACGAGTTTCTATCAAAGCCCAAGAAGTGTAAACATAGGACATGCTTATAGGTTAAATAAAATAAAGCAAAAATCATGTGTTATTAACGAGGAAGGGTAAAGGTGGTGCCAGATCCACGGGCATTCACTATTTCATTTCTGGGAGTGTTTTTCAGCCTACGGTTCCCACACCATGTGTGCCGTGGAGCCCTCTGTGCCACGCTGCGGGACCTCGGTCTGACCAGCAGGGGGCGCCAAGTGTTCTCCTGCAGCGGCCCTGCATGGGCTGCGGCTCCAAGGTCAATTCCTCAGCACCAGGCAGGTGCCTTTGTAGCAAAGGGCATTCATTCACATTCACAAAAGTCTCTAGAACAGCCTTGTGCGTTCTTCACCTGCCTTCAACTAAAGCTTCGGAATCTGAAAGCCTGGAAAGAGGCTTAATGTCCAGACTGTATTTTCCTTTTAATTTTGCAAAGTTTACAAAATCCATTCAGAATTGCTTTGCAATGATAAACATACACATTTTTATACTTTTTTTTTCAAATGCTTTATTCCATTTATATTTAGCGGTGAGGTGGGCCTAGGCAAAAATGAAATAAAAGCACAGTGTTAAGATCTGCAAGGCCATTAAATTGCAGTGCACGTAATTAATGGACCATGATATTGCTTAAACACAGAAATGTACATTAACGTTGATCCAGTGACACTAGCGGTTTGTTCATACAGGGCTAGATCCACCTAAAGCTTGTGGTGAACACTTACAACCTTGCACAGAAAGTGACTGTGCTTTAAAGCACGAAGGCAAAATCCCATTGGGCCAAAGATACCTTGTGTTCCTAACTGTGGATCTGTTTATCTTCTTTATTTTATACTTTGCATTGTTTCATTACTTGGTAGAATTCACTCACTTTTCTGACAAAGGCTTATCAGGTTTTAAAAAAATATATGTGTGTATATATATAATATATATTTATATATATGTTATACATATAGTGGCAAAAAGCACATAATATAAAATTCACCATCTTAACCATTTTCAGGTGTACAATTCTGCAGCATTAAGTACAATCACCTTGTTGTGCAACCATCACCAGTATCCTTCTCCAGAACTGTTTAGTCTTGCAAAACTGAAACTCTGTTCCCATTAAACAATAA